>NC_056737.1:1616221351-1616327400 GCF_019279795.1 Protopterus annectens
GTTCAGGTTTGTAAAAGGCAGATCATGTCTCCTAAACCTGATAGACTTCTTTGAAGCAGTCAACAAAGCCGCAGATGAGGGTAATGTGATTCACCCAGCCTATCTAGATCTCGCCAAGGCTTTTGACACCATCTCCCACTCTGGAATTATAGATAAACTCACTAAACTAGGTATAAATCCCTATGTCACAAGATGGGTTGCCAACTGGTTCACTGACAGAACCCACAATGTGCAAGTAGCAGACTCTAAATCCGACTTCAGACCAGTGACAAGTGGAGTACCACAAGGTTCAGTCCTGGGTCCTTTCCTGTTTAGTATCTACTTTTCTGAAGTACAGACTAACACAGACGGTCTTTGGCTAGCCAAGTTCGCAGATGACTACAAACTAGGAGCCATAATCGAAACTCCTAACGATGTCAACATCCTACAAAAGGGCCTCACTGAGACAGATGCATGGTGTCAAAGCCATGGCCTCAAGCTCAATGCCCAAAAGTGAATTGTTATCCCCTTTGGTAAAAACTCTGTACCCATGAGCTACCACATAGGTGGTCATCTACTTAACACCGAAAGTGTGATAAGAGACCTTGGGACACAGTTGGACAGTAGTCGCTCCTTTGATAATCACATTGCCACAGCAGTCAGGAAATCCTTCTGCGTGGCACACTTCATCACAAAAAGTTTCTCATTCAGGAAAAAAGAGGTAATTGTGCCCCTCTACGTGTCACTCATTAGACCCATTATAGAGCACAACCCCCCCCCCCCTTTGGTATGTACCTCGCAAGACATCTACAACAACTGGAAAGGCTGCAGAAATACCTCACAAAGAGGATTACCGGCCTCAAACAGATGGTCTATGCAGATTGTCTCAAAAAACTCCATCTTTACTCCATTGCATATTGCCTACTCAGGGGTGATCTCTGAATCTCTAAAAACTCCAGCTTTACTCCATTGCATATTGCCTACTCAGAGGTGATCTCTGCCTAACATACAGAGCTATGTCAAATCCGGAGCTGTTGGACATGCTCCACTTAAAGAAATCCCAATCCCTCCAAGCTACATGCTCTAGGGACCTAAATATTGCCACCACAATAAACAGAACATGCTAGAGGGATAGATTCCTGTCCCAGAGGCTTCCCATACTTTGGAACAAACTACCTATCTATATCAAACAAAGCTCCTCATTAGCACTCTTCAAGAAAAATATTGATGATTGGATGTGAAATAGGAAATTCACCCTGGGGATCACCTCTGTGGCTCTGCTCGACAGGGGCACAAGAAAATAATTTTCTTGACTGGTGAAAGCCAGGGTACCTTTTTGGCTAGACTTATATAGGTCCTAGGGCCAATAGCCTAGTACCTACCTATGAACCTAAGAACCTACAATTGTGATTTGCTGTCCTCTATAAAGTTCAGTTTTGGAATCTGCTTATATTATTTACATGTTGTTGTTTTTAATCATCTTGTCAAGTCAGACTTTTGGCATCTTCAAGGATTTCAGCACATCAGGCCTGTCTTTCATCAGCTATGACAGTGGCTCAACTGATGGCATGCTTACCTTTGGGGCTGGGATGTCATAAGGCTGTGGGTTCTACTCCCACTTCATGTGATTGTATTAATTTTCAAATTGCTGACACTGCAGTGTCATTGGGGGTGCTGGACTCCTGAGTGTTCTGTACTTGCATGAGACATTAAACTGAGATCCCATCTTCTTGAGTTAGTAGTAGCTCAGTTGGGTGTAAAAGATCCCACAGCAGCTATTGAAAAGACTACAGGAAGCTCCCTGAGACCTTGGCCAAATTTCCCCTAGTTGTATAATTACCATCTTAGGTCTCCCCTGACAAGGGAGGGATCACTGGCCTAGTGGGCCTAACCCAATCAACAAGGGATAAATAAATAAAATAAAGAATAAATAAACTGCTTCTGTTCTGTAAATTCATATTCACTTCAGCAATGCTGCCTGTCCATTTTAGCTGCTGCTGCCTTTTTTTTTATTTTGATCCTCCTCACCATCAGTGTCCTCTCTAGTGAATTTTGTCTTTGCATTATGTGGCGAAAGTATTTGAGTTTTAGTTTTACTACCAGCCTTTTCAGTGAACAGTCTGCATTGATTTCCTTAAGTATTAATTGATTTGATCTTCTTTGCTGTCCGTGGAATTCTCAGAGGTTTTCTCCACTACCACAGTTCAGAAGCATCAGTTTTCTGGCACACAACCTTTCTTATAGTCCGTCTCTCAAAGCCATATATTATTACTTAAAAAAACATGACTTTGACTATACAGACCTTTGTTGACAATGCCATGAGCCAAATTCTAAAAGACATGCTCTCAGTGTAAGTGAGTTACTCCAGTGTAATGCCTATGGACGAAGCAGGCTCATACTTGGCCAGACTCCAAAATATGTGCTCTCTGTGTAAGTGACTTGTACTATAGGTTTATATATCTGAGTAAGTCACTAACAGTGAGAATAAGTCTTTTGAAATCTCATCCTATAAAACAGGTGGCTCCTCGTTTGGATCTTAATTTCGTGCTAAAAGACTAACTTTTGCTCCATTTGAACTAGCTCACCAGACTGACTTGAGGTTCTTGACATGGAAATAATTTTAATTATTGCTTTGACCTCTGCAAGAAGACTATTAGAGTCACAAGCTCTTATGGTGGGTCAGACTTATCTCATTTTTTGCAAAGTTAGAGTTTATTTTTGAAATAATCCTTCTTTTATGCCTAAAGTGGTATCTGGGTTTACTTTGAACAAGGGTATCCATCTCCATGTCTTCTTTCCAGAGCCTAAAAATGAGGGAGAAAGAATATTTCATACCTTAGATGTCTACAGACAACTCCAGTGCTATCTTGACAGAATAAAACCTTTCAGATCATCTGATCAGTTGCTCATTTCTTATGAAAGTAGGAAGAAAGGACGACCCGTGTCAAATCAAATGGTTGTCTCATGCTATTACTTTTTCTTAGCCCCAGCAGAACAAAACTGTTCTAGGTGGGGTTGAGGCTCATTCTACCAAAGCTTTGGCATCTTCTGTGGCTTTTTGAAAAGAGTTTGATTCTAGAAGTACTCCAGAAGCAACAACTTGGTCCTCTGAGGATACTTTTACAAAGCACTATAAAATAGATTCCTTCTCCATGTCTAGGACAGGCCTTGCTAGGACCATTCTGAAGGGTCTCCTGGACCCTCATCCTTCCTTCTCACAGTCTATCTAAGCCGTGGTAATCTACCCATATAGCTTTGGCTACTGGATCAGCAATCAGTATAAAGAACATAGTACAGTTGTATAAGTATGCTTACCATAAAGAAGATGTTCAAATGATCACTGCTACAGTAGGTACTCCCACTCTCCATCCCCCTTATTTTTATATATTTTTATGGCAGGCTGTGGGTACGTATTTTTTATTTCCTAGTATTGTCCTCCTCAGTGCTTTAGCCTCCCGCTGTCTGTTGGCATGAAAGCTCTGAAAGGCTTGGCACACAAAACCTGACTTTTAGTTAGCACAGCTAATGCTGAGTAACAGTATCTGTATGTGGAAGCTGCTCTGAAGCTTTGGTAGATGGCAGGTTATTATGTCCTTGGTGAGACATAACCCATAAAACTTAGGCTACTGCAGCAATTATCATTCTAACATCTACTGTTAAGGTAAGTTTACTTATAAACTGTACTTTTTGGTTCATTGTTGTGCTTATTTCAGATGCATAATTAAAAAAAAACAAATCATACATGTTAACAGGTTTATAAACAATTCAAGTTAAACCACATGAAGCATTCTTGCTAGTGATTGTTCGTTGTTGGTAAGCAGGTAATAACAAAATAGGGATTTTAAACAAAATAAATGTTAAACAAACATCAAATCACAAATGACAGTGATAAGAAATAGTTCACTAAAGTAGTAATGTGATCTTCAAAAAACATTCACAGTACTGTATGCAGCCACTGCCACAGTGATACAGCAGAAGCCTTCACTGGGTCATGCCATCTCCAAACATTCCAGAAACACTTGGCTCAAATAATAAGACCCATCTACTAAATGAAGTTTCCTTGCCAACTCCAGTCCATCCAAAAGCCATCAGCTCAATTAATTAAACTCCACAGCCACAAGATAGAAATTGGACTCAAATTTATTTCAAGCATTGCCTAGGTACATCTCCATGCATATCAGCATTATGTCAGTCCCAACCTTCCACTGCAGCATAAATGGAATCTGCTGGTGAGATAGATACCTCTCCCATAGAATTCTCATCCTCTGAAATAGACCTCCCCTACATATTAAACAAAGTCGCTCCATAACCCTCTTAAAGTACAACCTGAACAAATGGATAGGAAATTCCACATACACCCCTGCACTGACCCCTCAAACCATTATGGACATGGGTAATATGGAAATGGTATTTTTTTTAACAAGGAATCAAATGAGGCACCAAGATCAAATACCTAGCAAAAAGCTACAGACCTGTAAACAAATAATAGCCATTTGCATGTGATGGTTTACCTGCAGCCTTGTGCATATCGATCATTCCATATCTGTCAAGAAACCCTTAATAACATCATTATTTACTGGCAGAGTGCCACATTCTGAAGGCTGTCACAGTTTTTCAACTGACTATTATTGATATTGAAGAAATGTTAATTCTGAAAGTGCCCATGGAGCTTGTACCAACTAAGGCACTGAAGTTAAAATTGAAGACATCAGTTATACCATAAATGATACTGGCAGTCCAGAGCCTAAGTTGTATGCCCCAGAGACAGAACCTCTAAAATCTGAGTCAGAGTATGAAGGTAGGACTGGCCTTAGCAATTGCTGGGTCCATTTGGGCGATTTTGATGAGCCCTCCATATTTCTTAATGTGGCTCTCTCCCCAAGGTTTCTTAGCTTTAAGATTGCATCAGATTAGGTGTCTTTCTCTCATACAGTATTTAGAAATGGATAGCTGTTTATATTTGCCTTACACAATATTCAGAATAACTGCCATTTTACCCTCCAGTCTGTAATCACTCCAGACTACAACAGGCTGTTATTGAAATGTAGAAGCGATGGTCATCCATTAACTGCCAGATTAAAGCAGTACCATTACACATATATTAAAGTAGTACTCTGGGATTTGTATTAAGTAAAATATGTTGATAGTTGAGGCAGGACAAAGGTTAAAAGTTGTAGAGTGTATGGTTCAATCCCCTCTTACAGTGGGTCTTACAAATGCAGAATGAGCACTGCCTGGGAAGCCAGCTGCATGTTACCGATGTCGTTTCTGCAGGAAACTGTAACAATGGGATCTCACAAATGCAAGTCAACTGATCTCAGTACTTGTTTTCCCTTTCACCACTGTCAAATGAGCCCTAAATTATTACTTGAATCTTTCTAAAAGTATATAATGCAGAGAGCTAAATCCACAGTACTCAGTTACAGTACCCACACAGCTGAATGAGTGGACAACATAGTAAACATCTACCTCTCAAAACCCGTTACACGTTAGCATATCAGCTGTGGGATAATTACAAGTAATCACTGGTATACTGTACCTTGCAGATGTGACTCACCTCTGACAATTAGTGTGGAGGATTATGACTATGAGCTTCTTACAAGGTACTTCCTGTGGTACAGGGTTTAATTCCCTTTACCTTCATTTGCCTACTATGTGACCTTGAGCAAGTCACTTAACCAGATAGTGATTTGAAGAATGGGGCTTGGCTCCTGAATGGTCTCTTGAACTGCATGCCTAGTAACTACCTATTTACCTGAGTATTCAAGGCTTAAAGCATTTTATTTACATTAAGTTACATGTAATAGTAAGAGACACCTGCAGTGCTGGCCAGCACCAATGAAGATGTGTGTATGACCCATGAGGGATTTCCCATACTGATGGAGCAGAGCAGCTAGAGGTATAGGAATACAGGTTAACAGGCTGCTGCTGCTTGTCCTGGCTGTAGACACAGTCTGAAGAGCAAATGCATATACTTCTGCTGTTAACAAGGATAGCCAATATAATTGTATTTCTAAAATTGGGAAGAGGGAGGTAACATCTTCTGCAAGCTACTAGCTCATTTCTGAATTCCACATAGAACTTACAGCCTTGAAAGAATTCTTATTTGGAGGGTAGAGGAATGTCTTCTCAGGTGAGTACATCCAATGCTACAGGAGTTTATGAAAAACAGGCAAGGAGGACCTGATCTTCTCTACCTATGGATAAATGTGCTTCAGTTGGAAAAACATCAATAGCTACCTTCTTTCTTTACTTCCACAAATCCTTCAATTCCCTGGAATGGCCTTTCATATAAGAAATGCTTAGTTATGGCATCAAGGGGGATCTCATCTACAGGTGCCAGCTATTGTAAAATATCCAGTGGCCTGGGTTTGTACCAGTGGTCTGACTTCAGAGTCCTTCAAGCTATTCAAATGAACAGCCAGGTATGCATCTTTTCCTCATTAATCCTTACACTGATAGTGGTGACCCTTGGTTATTTGTATCAAAGCTGGTCGCATACTGGAATAATAGCAGTAGATAAACACTAACTTTCTTAATTAACATGTTGGTAAACACCTGCATAATTTGGATGTCTAGTTCCTCTCAACACTTGGGTACAACCCAAACAATTCTCTGCTTTTTCCTAGTGAATGACGCATTTGAGCTGCATAATGAAAAGCTAAACAAACAATCACATGTGATAACCAGGGAATACAAATGCCTGGGTGTTTCCCTCTAGAGGTATAGTTTCAAATTAGAGATAAAAAATCTAGAACCACTGTTAGAAGAATCTCATGGGAAACTGGACAGATGGAAGTATCAAATTTGCAGTTTTGGCCACAATTGAGGTGTTGAGAATGATATCCTGCAGAAAATTATCTTCCTGTGCTAAAATCTTCCTCAAATGTGTTTAGGTGAAAAAGTTCACAAACTACAAACATACATGATGGATATTGTGTGAAATTAATAAGTTCCTTGACAATCCTGTAGAAAGATGATGATCCTGGCTGACAAAGGCACATAGGATTACCACATATCCACATGCATGCCATGCTGCCTTTCTTTCCTCTTCCCTGCATGCTAGATAAACCCCAAAGCCTGCATATCTTTATACTGAATTACAACTACTACACATTTCCCATGGAATGCTGGTACATAATGAAAGGGAAAAGGTTTGGGACCCAGATGGACTTGAGTTAAAAGAAAGGAAGTTGCTGCAGAAAGTTATAGATGGCAGGTGGGTATGGTGCTGTTTTTAAGATAGGGACTTCCAACAAGTGCTGTTCAGCTCTAGGGCATTCAGTTATCCTGCTTGGACAATGTGAAATATTGTATTTTGGAGATACTTTTCTGATAAGCAGGACAGGATGTTAAGATTACATAAGGACTGTCTGGCAGTACTTACATCTGAAGTCACTTTTCATTCCTTCAGTCTCTCTAGTAACCCTCACAGAGTCACAAAGGCAAAAATGGATGATTGATGACCAGAGGGGGACAGACACAGAAGTATTTGTTAATGAACATCTATTGGAGTCTGATGAATATGCAGCCCCATCAGCTCACAAATATTAGGCAAAGTTGGATAAAATAACTTGGGTGAAACAGACAGGCTGTCATCGGAAACAATTACTCCTTTTTTGTTGTGAATCCATCATACCCTGCACTGATCTTTACTATCTTCTGACTTCTGAACCAATGGAAACTCTGGCTATCAATTTAAAAATGAAGGGTTTAGATGTGTTATACCTTGGAGAAGACTTCATGCTTTTGTTATGGAAATGCATGGTAGTTATTGGTACATACAGACATACAAATATTTCAAGCAGGGGCTTTAATCCACTTCTGGCCTGCCAATATACCAAAACAGTTGTTTCCATAATAAGTGTCCAGGCTAATCTTAAAAATATCTAAACTAGTGCTTGCTCTAATGTAATTTGTTAGTCTGTTCCATGCATCAGCTGGTCTCTCAGAGAACCAATTAGTACACTTCTCATTCCTATAGAATCTTCTCCATAGGTTGTCTGATGACTTTCTACTTCTTTTTGATAACCCCAAACATTCCCAGAGGTAGCTGTCTCTAAATGCCCTATATACCTGAAAAAGGTCTTCTCTTAAATATCAGTATGAGACACTGTACAATTTCAGATATTTTAATTTTTCATTATAACTTAATTTTCACATCCATGGCTGTCCTTGGTATATTTCTGCTGTACGCTTTCCAGTTTAATCATTCTAGTTTTCTTAGATGGTTTCTATATTGTTATTCCATACTCAAGTCTGAGTCTAATATAACTAACAAACAATAATTTCCTAGACTTTAAAAATATTTTTATACAACCTATAGTTCTATAACTACCATTAAACAACTGATTGACATGAAAAGCTGGATCTACCCATATACTGAGGTCTTTAAATAAATCTACAGTTTCAATCACTGTGTGCTGTATTAAATATTCACCTTTCAAGTTGTGCCTCCCCAATCTTATATACTTAGTTTTTGATGTATTTATCAGCATATTATTCTCTTGTGCACAAATGGTCAATTTAGTCAACTTCTTTCGCAGACATGCCCTATCTGTAACACATGTAATCATTTTACCCAATTTCAGGTCATCTGCATACAGACTGTAAAACACCTCAAATGAAAAAGATAGATCTGAAAGGTACAATCTAATCAAGTTGAGCCTAGGACAGAGCCAGGTGGAACACACTGACTGTAACCAAGAATTTCACCTGTTTGATTGCGGTATGATGCCTGCCATCTTATCAAGAGTACATCAATATCTAGTTGTTCTAATTTATCGATCACTGTTTTGTGTATGACCCTGTCAAATGCTGAAGTTAAATCTATATAAATTACATCACAGATCAATTTTTCCTTCATAGCTGTTATTATGTTGTTATACAACATCATGTTACATGTGGTAATAGATTTATTTTCAACATATGCATGCTGGTAAATGGTTTCAAGTCCCAACCTTTCCAATTCTGACAATAACTTAGTCTATATTACCTTCTCCATTATTTTCCCACAACATAAAAATAGACTTAAGGGTCCATATGACACTGGGTTTGTCCTACATCCCTTTCCCTTAAACATACTGGTACTATAAGTTCTTGCTGAATTATTCTCAGGTCATTATTACTAATTCCAACTCCTCCATGTGCATTGTTTGGATTCACTTTGCATAGATCTTTTGCAATATAATCTAATTTGATTTCAGTATCTGAGGTTACCTGGATGCCACAACTTATCACCCACTTTGTGAAGACAAACTGTTTTGCATAAGATTTTGTAAATACATCTGTAATCTGTTGTGTCTGAGAATAAATTCTGGAATCTACGTACACACCGTTTATCAATTTGTATATCTTTACTCCTTCCATGTTTATGTATCGATAAAATAAAAAGCAGCACAATCCTGGCACTCAAAGGAGGTGGAAAATAAATTTCTTTACCACAGCGAAATGTGGAACCAACAGCTTTATTGCATAAACGCAATTACACTACAATAGCGTTTTCGTCTTCTGTTATACTTCCACAGATGCAAAACAGGTTTAACAAGCTGTATCGTCCTTTTATACCACCCATAACACATACAATTGTTTAATCAACCAATAAAAACAATACTTTAAAACCATTTCATTCCTTAAAGTGAAATACAATGCGTCCAAAATTCACATCGGCAAATGTATACCAATGCAACCCAATCCATTGCATTAAACCTAATACAACATATACACCCCAACTACAGATAAAATTCAAATATATATCAAATATATAAATATATAAATGTGTATATATATATATATATATATATATATATATATATGTATATTAAAAAATATATACATTAAAAAAAATAAATCAGTAAATACATACATATTTAAAAAGTGTGTATTAAATGTACATGGTATGTATCAAAATAAACATCCTAGCTACACCAGTAAATGTTACAAAACTTTAACTTGTTGTTTTCACTGGTAAAACATTTCCTTACAATTTATTTATAATTTAGCAGCTCTCATCTTTAAAATTGGTACTATGGATAGGCGTTCATTAATTCCTGGGTACGTATTGACCTCCAACACCAACTGCCAAAAAAGCTCCCTCACTTCTATTCTTGTTTCCCATGCACCACCCCTAAGGCCAGGGACTATCTTTTCTAAAACAAAAAATGACCACTTGGAATTTTTGTAATCCAATGTGTGCTTATATAATGCATTATTGTAATCCTGTGTCCTTACAGCATTCATATGTTCATACACCCTCCTCTTTAGTTTACGTGTGGTCTTGCCCACATAAAATGCCCCACATATTTTACATAGGGCAAGGTATACAACCCCCTTGCTATTACAATTAGCATAGGTGTCAGCTTCAATAATCCTCCCTCTCTCCAGAATATACACTTTATTTTGGTTAATAATGTAGGAACACTGTGGGCAAGAACCACACTTGTAAGTTCCTTTCTTTCTTTGACTAGTAACCTTCTTTTCTTGCTCCAAAATGTCCTTAAGGTTCCTTCCTTTCTTATAACTAAATTTCAAAGGGGCCTTAAACAATGCTTCCAAATCAGAGTATCCACTAAACTTATCCCAGTGTTCTTTTTATAATACCTCTAATAGCTGGTGTGTCCGTACAATATTGTAGGACATTTCCCACGGGGTGATTTTCCATATCCTTCCTGTTCTTTCCATCTTGTTGTTCTTGGTGTTCTAACTGTGTTGATACCATAACATGGTTCACACCCTGATTGTCCTCCAGATTCAACCCCAGGATAGGACAAAACCTACCTAACCTACCTGACCTTACCTCAGCCACTGTTTGCTCAATAAGGTCAATCGGGTATTGTCTTTCTGTAAACATAGCCTTTAATTTATTAATTTCTATTTCAAAATCTATATCAAAAGAGGTCATTCTGGAACAACATATAAACTGCCCCTTTACAATACTCCTTTTTTGTGCAAAGGGGTGGGAACTTGAAAAATGTAAATAGGAATTGGAAAATGTCCCTTTCCTATATAGCATAGACTTAAAATATTGCTTTTCCGGAAGCTTCTGTAAGGTGATTTCTAAAAAGTCCATGTCCCTATAACTAATATGATGCGTGAATTTTAAAAATTCAGTGGTTTGGTTAAGATAATCTATAAATTCCATCAGTAAGGCTTCTGTTCCAGTCAAAAAAATACAAATGTCATCTAGGTAACATTTGTAAAAGTTCTAATATTCAGCATATTGGGAAGTAAATACATATTTTTCTTCCCATATCATAAGTACTATGTTGGCATAGGTAGGGGCACAGCAAGCACCCATAGCCACACCTTGTGTTTGTTTATAAAACTCCCCTTCAAAAAACAAGAAATTATGTTTTAAAACCAGTTCCATAAGCTCCAGGTATACAAAAAACTCATCCTGTTTCAAATTTCCATAGGCATGTAATACTTCCTCAAAGCACTCTAGACCAATTCGGTGGGGTATCACATTGAATAGGTCCTGTATATCCAGCGTAACAAATATAATGTTGTCTCTATATATTTCCTTCTTAATATTTCTCAGGAAATCCCAAGCATCCTTTAAAATACCTCCTGCGGTGGTCCAAATTTTCTTTAATTTTAAATCTAAAAATTTAGCTAAAGGATAGGTTTTAGCCCCTCTAGCAGCCACTATGCATCTCAAAGGTGGCTCCACCACATTTTTATGGACCTTGGGAATTTCAAAGATCATGGGTACTTGAGGTTTCTCCATCCATAAGTAATTAAAGATGCCCAAACTAATTAGTTGGTCTTGTAACATCTCTTTCAATACAAAGTCTGTTTTGTTATAAGCAATATTAATTTCATTTTTGGTTACTCCAACATATCTAGAAATATCATTCAACATATTTAACATTTTACTGGAATACAAAACACTATCCGTAATGACCACACCCCCACCCTTGTCAGGCTGCATAACCCTTATGTATTTATTATCCTTAAATTCGTCTAATAGTGTGCTTTCTTCATGGGTAAGATTTAACTTATTTTATTTTTTTATTTTTTTATTTTACATTTGTTGACTGGGCTAGTCTAGCTGGATACATATCCTTTTTCAGTAGAGGCCCAGGGAGATAATCTCCGAGTTAAGTAAAATTACATAAAGACAGTAGTTAAAAATACAATAGATAAAAACAAGTCTACAATAGTTAAAATTTCAATACTTAAAAAGCATATTTATAAGAATTACTACACATGAGAGGATTAATATTTGGATAGAGAAAAGATATAAAAAATAAGACTTATGTTTAAGAAATAAGTATAGAGGCACAGGAAAACTTTATAACTGGCAAAAGTATAGGAGAAAACAGGGGTTCAGAGTTATTGAGTCATATGGGGTAGAAAGAAGAAAGATTGAAGGAAATAGATGAAAGAAGAAAGAACAAACGAAGCACTAGATAGTGTACAGGTGACGTCTGAGGAGTTTAGTTACAAAGAGGTCATAGCAGGGAAGATAGGGGTAGTGCAAGGGGAACTATGGTTCAGTCTGGCTTTGAACAGGGACAGAGCCAGAGTAGTTGCTGGTGTTCTTTTAGGTGTTTCTTGAAGAGAGATGTTGATGAGCAAGATGTGAGTGTAATAGGAAGGTTATTCCAAATTTTGCCCACAATATTGGTAAATAGTGAGTCCCCCGCTTTATTGTTAGATTTGACATTAGAAATTAGTAGTTTGTTTGCAGAGCGAAGTGTTGAAAGATTTTTATAAGGGGTGATCAGGTTAGTGAGGATTGGGGAGTTATTTGGGTGATGAAGATTTTTTTGTGTGATAACAAGTTGATAATACAATAGTTGGTTTTGTAGCTCTGACCATCCTAGTTGTTTGAAGTTGTGGTAGTGGTGGGTTCTGAAAGGGTTCCCTGTGGCAAATCTGGCTATGTTGTTATAGCTAGTTTCCAGTTTGTTTATGTTGTATTTTGATAGGTTGGTGTATATAGCAGAAGCATAGAAAAGGTTAGAGATGAGGTGAGTTTGGGCAATAGAGGTTCTCGCTAGTGGTGTGAGGTAGGGTCTGAGTCTATACAGGGAGCCTAGTTTTTTATTGACAGTTTGGATGGTGTTATTGATATGGTTGTCATAGCTAAGTTTATTATCTATGGTTATGCCCAGGAGACGTGTGTTAGAATCTGGGGTAATCGTAGTTCCATTGTTGGAGGTAATTGTAAAGTTGATTTCTGGTGATTTTTGGGTGGGAGAGAAAAGCAGTAATTTGTTTTTTTTTGGATTTAGGAGGAGGCAATGGTGGGTAAACCATGTTTCTACAGTATTAAATACTGTTTGAGTCAAGGTCTGAAGAGAGGTTGATGACTTAGCTGTACAGATTAAAGTTGAGTCATCGGCGTATTGTATGCAAGTGGCTTTAGGAAAAATAGTGTTGAGATTATTAGTAAAAATGGAGAATAAAAGAGGGCCTAGAATAGAGCCTTGAGGGACTCCAATGTTTACGGGAATAGGTGAGGAGAGATTGTTGTCCCAGAGTACTGCTTGTTGTCTATTTTCTAGATAGGATGTAAACCAACTTATTGTTTGTGGGTCAAGAGATTGGGCTTTTAACTCACTGATTAATAAGTCATGGTTAATCATATCAAAGGCTTTTGATAGGTCATTGAATAGTGCAGAAGATAGGGAGTTATTATTTCAATTCCTGTTTATACAGTCAGTGAAGGTTAGCAAGGCGGTAGTTGTGCTATGAAAGGGTCTGAAGCCATGCTGGCAGTTGGCCAGTAGATTATTTTGGAGCAGATGTTGAAGTAGTTGGTGGTGAACACATTTTTCCATAATTTTGGCCAGTGGGGAGAGTAGTGCAATTGGTCAGAAATTAGAGATATCAGTGGATTTGCCTCCTTTATGTAATGGGATGATGTGAGAGACTTTCCATATGGATGGGATGTTACTTTATGTGATTGTTCTGTTAATAAGGATGGATATTGGGTATGCAATGGCTTTGGCCGCTATTTGGAGGTATTCGGGTGGTAAGTGGTCTGCAGAAGGGGTACAGGGTTTGAGCTTTTGAAGAAGTTTGCAGATATAGGATGTTGGTACGGGTTGTATATGAAGGGAGGGCACTGAGCTGCTAGTGTTTTGGAAAGGGGTGGGGGGGTGTGAGGTAGTGTCTTTGCAAGAGTTATGATAGTTTCTGTGAAGTACTTGTTGAAGGCATCAGCTATTAGTAGGGGATTGTTGTTGAGAATAGAGGAAGGGGCTGGCGTTTTGGTATGTCCTGGTTGGAGAAGTTTATTAATGCCTGACCAGAACTTTTGAGGGTTTTTTGGGTGAGATTGTTGAAGGCGGTGATAAAAGTTTTTTTTGTCTAGGATAATGTCTCTTTTAATTGCATTTCTTAGTTGTTTATATAGTAGCTGGTCTGCAGAGCTCTCAGTGGCTCTCCATTTGTCCCATATTCTGTTCCTAAGGAATATTTTTTCCTTGGTTTGTTTTGTGAGCTAAGGGGCTGGTTTGCTCCTAACTCGGGAAGAGCGCAGGGGGCGTGGAGATCTAGGATTTCTAGGAATTTAGTATTAAAGTAGGAAACCGCTTCTTCTAGTTTGAGTAGTTTCAGTGGTGACCAGTCACAGGCATTAAGTTCACTTTGAAAGCATTCTGCTTTAAAGTGCTTCTTTGAGCGATAGGATTTAAAAGTATTATTTTTAGGACTATGAGGCTTTTGCTTTGTTATATAGGTTAGAACATGGTCACTAATGTCATCTGGTAGTGTTCCTGTTGTATAGGTTCCAGGATGACTGTTTATAAGGATCCAGTCAAGGATGGTTTCTTTATTATTAGGTTTATGAATTCTAGTGGGGGAGTTCATTATTTGAGAGAAGCCATGAAGATTAATATGGGTGGAAGGATTGGGGGAGTTACAAGTAGTCCAGTCGATGTTAAAATCTCCAAGTACAATTGTTTCTTGGGGTAGAAGGGTGGAGAGACTACTAAGAATGTTTTCAAGAGTGTTAATGTTGTTTCCTGGAGGAATATAGGTACAAATAATATAAATGGATTTAGATTTATTAAGTTGGAGTTTGATGGACAGGGTTTCTGCATTATTGATAGAGGGTGGTAACACATTAAAGTTTGAGAGTAATAGTTCAGATTTATATAGTATAGCTACACCTCCACCTTTCTTGGAAGTGCGGTCACATCTAAGGATGCTATATCCAGGTGGGGTTATTTCTAGATCCTGTGTAGAGGGTTTAAGCCAGGTTTCTGTATAGCAAAGGATATCAAATGCATGTATGTGTAAAAGAGCATGCAATTGACTGAGTTTGTTGTTAATGCTGCGGATATTGAGTTGCGCTATTCTGAGAGAGTTCACTAATTGTATAGGGTTAGAGAAAACCTTAGTAGTTTGTTTTTGTGGGATGTTGTTGATATGTGAATTTGGGCCAGGATTTGGATGGATATCACCATGAGACAGAAGTTTTGTGGGATGTTTTAGTATAGTTCTTATATGTATTTGAGTGAGGTATTCTTACTGTAGATGTAGGTGACATGGGAAGATCTATGAAATCTAGGGAGTAGGTAGATTGATGATGAGGTTATGTTGCTATGAGAGAGGGAGCTTGGGTGTGTGGTAGGTTGAATTTGATAGTGGGGAGGTATGTTATAAGTTAGGGAGACATGTTCATAGAAGGTTAGAGCATAGGGTAATGCTAAGCAGATTAGTGTAGAAGTAATAAGAAGATATTTATTCCGGTTTGGATTGTAAAAGAAGATCATTTTAGTTAATAGGGTAGAGAGGTTATGTAGAATGTTTGATAAAGTAAAATCTGTGGGATATGGAATGACAGAATAGATAGGGGGTCACTAAAGGGGGAGGTAGCTGAGGGTATAGAGGTAGAGTCCACTGATTATTGTATTCCTGCAGTATGGAGGGGTTGATTAAGTATAGAGTTTGCAAGGGGAAGGGTAGATAGTTGATGGTTTGTGATGATATGTTGAGGAGTATAGTGGGTGTGGCTAAGGATGTGTAAATGTAGCAGCACTGGGGTGGGTGGGAATTGGGGGTAGGGTAGGGGAGCAGAGTGAGCCTGTAGGGTGAACGGAGTGGGCTAGAGCAAGTAGAGACAGAGTGAGCAGAGACAATCAGTGAGCAGCAGAACCCCAGGGAGAGGTAGCGAAGCAGGTAAGTAGCTGCTAGAAGAGCGGATAAGGAGTAGGACAGAAAGGAGGGGGGGACTATGGAGCATTATATTTTATAGTAGGTAGGAGAAGAGGAAAGTGCAGCCTAGAAACAGAAGAAGAGGTAGAAGGGGGAGAAGTCAGGCTACTGGGCAAGGGATGAGAGGGGGCAGAAAAAAGAATATCTGTGAGCAGAAACTAAGAGAGAATAAGGGGAGTGAGTAAGGGCACTTTATACCCCACTTTCGGTTCATACTCTGCCTAAGATCTTTTTCCATTTGGAACTCTAAGTTTCTTAATTGTGGGTGTAACGGGGGGTTATATGTACTAGTTTTTGTCACCTCTTTCCTTGGATTATTGTCTTTATTTCCTTGCTGTATTTGATATATTATTTCCAAATTCTTCTTCCTCAGGAACACTTTCAAATTTATTAGGGTGTCCACTATCCTACCCCTGGTACTAGGAATAAATCTATAAAATGGTTTCCTATTATGCTCAATATCTTTATATACATTTTCTTCAATTTTCCTTTGATCTTCTCTCACACTATGCTTAATTTATTTGTCCAGCTTGTTTACTTCAGTTTTAAAAGTTGTAGTTCAACCTCTTTTCCATTTCTTTTATTTTTTTGTCTCTCACTTTAATCAAGTATCTCGTTCTAATGGAAATATATCCCCCTGATGTTGTGTGCCTAGATCCTAATGTTAAACATTTTTTTGCTATTTTTTGCATTCAAACAATTACTCTCTTAAAACTTTCCACATTCCTTTTCCAGTTTTTCCACTAAACACATCACACCAATTAGTTTTACATAGTGACTATTTTGCTTTCATATAATCTGTAATTAATCTTCTGTGCATTGGTTTAGATTTCAGTTTGGCAGAATTATCTAGCAACAAATTAACCTTTATAACCCCATGATCACAGCACATCAATGGTGGTAAAACTTGACATGAAGTTACAGTAATTTATTTAGAAATACAAACAATGTCTACTACATTTTGTTCCCAGTTAGTTTTTTTTTACAATCTGATGCAACTGCTGTTCCTGAACATACGTTGTAAATACATTTCCTTATTAATGTTGTTGAATCAATATTATTCCAGTCTGTTTCTGGTAAATTTAACTCCCCGACCACTATTATTCTTCCCTCTTGTGTTTCATGTAAGAAATGCTTGAATTCTTGTAGGTCATCAGCACTTGACTTTGGTGTTCTGTACACTCCAACAATTGTTATATGTTCCAAGGTTGTCTTCATTGTCACAGTTACACAATCTACAGTCTGGCATTATCATTGAACATGTAATAATTATAGGTCTCATAACCATTTTAATCCCTATCATAACATCTCTACCTGATTTTTTACTAGACTATCTGTTACAGTAAAAACATTTATACCCTGGAAGAACTGGTTTACAGTCAATGTACTTTAACCATGTTTCACAAACAATAACATCAGTCTTGTGGAAACATAGCATATTTTCCAATAAAAAATACTATTAATGCTCCTACTATTAACAATCCTCAAAGATGCATCAAATGTTGCTATCTCTGAACTGTTAAATTTTTGACCTGGCCAAATGTCTGCTCTGTGTTTGCCAAATATTGCAAAATATCTGCTGCAAAAATTGTCTTCCGTGATCTTGATAAGTGTGCACCATCCTGTATGAATACATGTGCACCCAAAATTAGGCTTGGATGCTCTATATATTTTCAGTTTTTAATATGGGGCATTTTTTCATGAAAGTATTTACGCAACAAATATTTTCATTTATGGGCACCTGACTCTCCTTTATATATATGATTTGTGAAAAAGACATCCTATGACCTGTACAACCTATGCTATCTAAGAGACTGTAAGCTCCCTACTAACAGTCAAGGAGTCCTTGTGGATGAGATCATTTATACTGACATGAATACAAACAGTTCCATACTTCCTTACATTAAGGCATTCTAAGGCCTGCCACACATCCTCTATTTTGTTCCTGGCAGTCATAACACTTTTGATGGTCATTATCTTCTCTGCAAATGTAAGTATCATTTCCTGTAATAATAGAATCTCCAATTACAAGCATGTCTTTTCTGACCAGATCTGAAGAATCTTCAACTTCTAATTCTGTAATATCTGCTCTAGCAGTTGTTACAAAGGAATGACCTTCATCACTGTTAGTCTTTTTAATCCCACTGTTTTCATTGCTTATTACATTTGTAAGCATATACATCTCATCCAGCTGGATTTGGACATCCATAGTTTGAGCCATGTTGTCAATGCCTTTCTCCTTTTTTTTCTAATAGTAATGTTCTTCAATCCTTCTGTGTTCAGTTTTGATTTCTTTCTTTTCACCTGCCCCTCGCCTCTTTTTTTTTTACCTTCACTTTTTGAAAAATTATGCTTTTTTCTATAGACTGAAGGTTTTTTTGATTGAAAAATGTTGTCATTCCCTGAAATCTTTGTGTTACATAACGAAGCAGTGTCCTTCTTATCATGTATTCTCTTTACTTTAAAGACATTTATCAGTTTATTTTACTTCCTCATTATTTATTGTGAAGTTCTTCCTTCCCTTCTTTTTTATTTCCTTCTATATGCTCTAAATCCTCAGATTGCTGAATACTTGTATCCAGAATTCCAAGGTTATCCATATCAATATCTTGTTTCTTATGGGTTGAATGATATTTAAAGAAAATAGACACATCCTTTCCTAAATGTGTTCTATTTGCTCTTTGCCTAACATTATTTATCTCACCAGTCCAGTCATTAATATATGTAACAAGAGTTCTCCAAGCTGTGCCAATTGCACAAGTGCAACTGTAATCAGTAAAGCAAATCATCCGACGTTTGACATGAAGAACACTGATCACCAGTGTTATCATGTGTGACCTTTAAATACACAGCATTTATTACACTGAAGAAAATAATTGCATTTTAGCAAATCATTAAAGTCATACTCATTTAAGGACTCTATATTCAACTGCAAATGAATAAAAAATTCTAAAGGAAAGAATAAGCAAAACCAGTTAACACAGAATTCAAAGAGAACTTAATTCAACTTCTGTGAGAAAAATCACACAAACAATATACAACTAAATATTAAATTAAGTACAGTAAAGTTGTTGCTCTGACCGTACAAGTTGTGAAAGTCACACAAAAGCTGGAATTTCTTATACCCTGTGTGAACTTGAGCAGTAGCTTCTGCTCACTACTGCTCGAAGCCGTACCTCTTTTTAACAATAAAGATCAGTAAATCAAAAACTGAGACAGCATTGTTTAAATAAGTTCTGAAATGTCCTCTCTACAGTCTATGTGAATTTATATCTAACTAGGCCCCCTTGGGATGGCTAGAGTTTGTCTGCCTAAAACCTATCCCTTTCTAACAGCTAATAGTAAAAATTAAAGGTAACACAACAAAATATAAATCAAAGTAAATTTTCTTGTCTACAAGCTCCCCCTTCCTTCCTACAAACAGTGAAAAACACTGGTAAAAAATAAAATATAAATTAAAAAAAAAAAAAAACTTGTCTTACCAAGCTAATGCACAGTCAGTCACAAACCAATACAGGATTCTTTAGATAAGCTCCTTGGTACTGGGCAAAGCTGTGAAAATATTATTATGAGCAGTGGGGTTTATTACCACTAATAAAATTCAGAGTTTTTTTTCCCCTTGCACCTTAGGACTTCCCTGGGATGAGTTATGATTATCAGGGATGGGGTTACTATGGCTGATTCTGAAAATGGTTTACCGAAATGAGTTTGGCATAACTGACAGGTGAGGAAGAGACTCCCCAAGATAAAACTTTTTTTAAACATTTTTTGTATTTTGGGGAAACCTGCTTTAACTATTTCAGCGGATAAGTATATTTTTATTGGTGACATGCCTTGGTTTAACTGTTTTAGTGAAAATAGAACATTTTCTTTTGATTTCTATCTTTGGATATAGCCTAGATTGGACTGGTCTGCTAGAGTTGTTTGAGTAAGTAGTTCAGCTTTTCAGGTTAGATATTGTTTGTGCTCCCTAGCCAGCCATTCTTGGTTTACTGAATTTGCAATATCAGTACTCGTATTAACAATGTTCATAACATGGCAGATATATAACTATCAAATACCTCTTCATAGTTGTTACTGTTCATTCTGTTTGGCATTTCATTAAACCTGTTTCTTGTTGAATAAATATAATTTGTTTGTTTGTTTGCTTGTTTGCTTATTTCATAATCCTATAGGCCTAGGTCATTGATTTTAACTCTTGTAAAAGAGAATGGCATGAGAGAATGAAACATGAAGGTATAATTGTAAGAATAAAATTCCAAACAATATGACATGCTAGACCTTGAGTAAGTTGAAAGGAAATTTGGATAAATGATCCTGAGAATAATTTGTACATTAAATAATTAAATTAATGAAATTAAAATTTGTTTATGTGAGTTCTAATTGGAGATGGTCTGATGCAGTACTTTTTCCTCACATAGAAAGGGAGACGGTAGTTTAGAAGAATGTGCGTCTTTCTCAAGGATATAGCTGAAGGAGAGTTTTTCTAGAGTGCTTGTGTGAAGGAAAATGGAAAGTTATGCTTTTCTTTGGGAAGGTTTTCTTTGTCTTGTTGGGTGGCAATATAAGTATACCATATTAAGGGCAGTGTGGAAAAAAGCTTTCTAATTGGATTCTGAATGAAATTGTAAGCTAGGAAAAATATGCCTACTGCGTTTTTATGGCTATTGAATAATAGTAAGAAACACAACATTCAAAAAAGCACACAAAATTAGAAGTGCTTTTCTGCATTGTTGAATGGTTGGAATAACATAATGTAAATGTTACTGAACACTATGGAAAGAAACAGAATGAACTGTTTGGAATGTAAAAGGTAAAATTAAAACTGGTACTTAACCAAGTAATAGGTTTATAGGTGGGTATTAGGCTAATGACCTAAAAGGGCCATTTTAAGCCTAGCCATATTTCCCAAATGTATTTGGCAAGTTATGATAACCAAGGGTTATTCTAATGGATATATATAGGTTTGGGTATGGGTGGTCAAACATTTACAGCCTTCCTCTGTTTAATAAAGACATAGATTCCAGACCAGGGTTACATTTCTGATTCCTCATCTACTGGTCGAAATTACACTTGACTTGGGTTAGTGCAGAACTCTGCTTCACATGGATGGGAAGCCTGTTCCAGAGAAGTGGTAGTCTATGAGATGCATACTTGTCCCTCCAGCATGTTCCATTTATGTTTCAGATGAGGTTTGGGTCCCTATATTGGGCATTTTTATGCTATTTGCTTTGTGGATGTGATCACTCTCAATAGTCTATAGGAAGGTGAGTACAGGAATAGGGATTTGAGGTGGTCCACATAGGATACATTGTTTATAGCCTGTATTTTTTTTTTGTGAGGAACTTCTGGGGATGTTGTCGTTGTTGCATATGCCTGGTCAGGTATATACCAAAGGAGATTTGTACTCAGTGATTGGTCTGATGAGGACCAAGTATAGTGGAACATTTACTTTCTTGGACCTCGATGCCATACTCATGCTTATAAGTTGCACAACATAAAATTATTTCCTTACTACTATAGACACATGATGGTCAAATACCAATTTACTGTCTACATATGTTTCCAATTCTCTGACCACTGGGTCTACTCTTAAGGATGTGTTAGTTCCCAGGGGTAGCCATCTTTCCAAAGGATGCTATTCAGCATTTATTGACATTGAATTTTAGACGTGGCTTTAGCACTAGTTATTGGACTGTATCAGGCTTTCATGGAGGCTCTATGTGTCTCTGGGTGATTCTGTTACTGCACTTAATTTGCATTCATACGCAAACTTGGTTAGCCAAAGGCCCTTGATGTTGGTCTTGACTTCAGAGATGTAGATACCATGAAGTAGTGGCCCCAGCCCTGAGCTTTGAGAAGCTATGCTAGTGACTCGCCTTTTTTGTAGAGGTAGATTCACCTATCCTAAAATCTTGGGTCCTATCTTTGTGCCAGCTGGCTATCTGGCAAGTGACATAGGGGATTATACATAATTTTGTGAGTTTGTCTACAATGCCTGAAGGGGTTATTGAGCTAAATGCTTTGGCCAGATCAAGGTACGCAGTATGCATCATTTTGCCCTTGTCCATTGCTTTGGTGACCTTGAAGAAGCCCACCAGGTTAAATAGGCATGACCTGCCCTTGACAAAATCAAAGTGGGTTGGATCCAGTGTCTGAAGGTTCTCTATGTCACTGTTTATCATTTCCCTGATAATTCTTTCCATGGCTTTGCATATGGGGCTAGTCAGATTTATTGATTTGTAGCTATCCAGAACTGTAGATGGCCCACCCTTGTGCAGAGGGATGTCACATGCAGTCCTCCATTCACTTAGCATGAAGTCTGTCTCCAGGCTAAAGTTAAACTGTAATTCAAGTAATTCTCATAAGTCATACTTCATGCTATTAAGAAGACATCCTGAGGTATTATCGGGGATCATGAATGCAGTGTCCTTGGCCTTGCGGAGTGCATTGAGGACCTGTTCCTTAGTGCTAGTTAGGGGAGTTATGGATAAGAATATTTCTTAAAAGGTGTCTGGGGGGAGGGGGGGATAAAAATTGGAACTAAATTTGTCAGCCAGTAGATTTGCTTTATCTCCCAGCTCAGTATAGATGGGTCCATTTACAATACGTTTTGCTCATTGCTGTGTATTTTCTTTGTGCCTATTCCAAGTAGGCATAGCTGTTTCTATGTGGCCATTAACATGGATGCACAGGGTTTTATGAACAATTCCACACTGGCAGTAGTATTCTCAGGGTTTGGGGGTCTTGTCATTTTGTTTGAGTGTCACTTAATAGTAAAATGTTTAGCCTAGAATAGTTCCTAAAAGTTCCAAGGTTAGCTGGCATTTTGAGTTTTCTTTTTTTTTCAAAGAGGGCAGCTTTATGGTCTAATCTGACTAATGTTGTGAGGGATGCAGCATTCTTCCTTGTTTGTGAGGACCACGTCATGGATGTTAACACCTCTGGGGGCATAGAAACTACCTGGTTCAGGTTGTTTGTATTTACAAAGTGTAAGAATCTAAGGCCTACATGTTTGGGATCATGGATGATTCCCATTTTATAGTGGAGTAGTTAATGTTGCCCATGAATATGGTGTTGGGTTGAATTGGGAGCGTCTCCTATATGATTAATTATGTGTTTTGAGTTTCCTGGGTCATAGAGGAGATCCTATAGTTTGCAAAGATATGATGTGGGACGTTGACTATAATAATTTGGAAGCAGAGAAGCTCAAGCATTTCATACTGTTTGACCAGCCTTGAGATATGTTTGTTTTTTATGTAAATTGAGGCACCTACACCTTTTGACCCATTCTGTGTAGTAGTTGATCTAAATTTGTGGAAGACATAATATCTGTGTACTACCAGGGTGCCCTCCGTGACTTTAAACCATGTCTCAGTAACTACACAGACAAACATTCTCCAGGGTGAGGAGAGCTTGCAGGAAGTGGAGTCCTGGCATTGAGCAGTAACACCTATAGATTGTCTTGGGTTGGTTTTGCAATGTCGGAAGTTTTATCAAGTTTGTTTCAACTGCTTATTTGTAGAATTACAGAAGAATCCCTTGACATATAGAACTGAAATCTATATGTATATGTACATACATATACAGACACACACTGACACACCAAAAATGGCTATACATCAAACTCAATATATTGACTATAGAAACACTGAAAACATAACAAGACATAGTAACTTCATTCCCCTGCACCCCCCAATCCCACTGCAAATTAAATATACAAACTCTGAGATGGCACTACTGTGTGGAGAGGAACAATTCCCTAATCCATCCTGTGCCGTGATCTCAGATAATTCTCAGATCTTCTCAGATCTTTGAATCAGTCTCCAGAGCTGGGGACGAGGGTAAGGTGGTCCACACAGCTTATCTAGACCTCGCCAAGGCCTTCGACACCATCCCCCACTCTGGAATCATAGATAAACTTATTAAGCTAGGCATTAATCCCTACGTCACTCGATAGGTTGCCAACTGGCTTACGAAAAGAACTCACACTGTAAAAGTAGCTGACTCAAACTCCAGCTCCAGACAAGTGACAAGCAGAGTACCTCAGGGTTCAGTCTTGGGACCGCTCTTGATTGGCATCTACTTCTCTGAAGTACAGGCCAGCACTAAGGGACTCTGGCTAACAAAGTTCGCAGATGACTGCAAACTGGGAGCCATTATTGAATCCACAAATGATGTGGCTATTCTACAAAAGGTCCTTACAGAAACAGATGCTTGGTGCCAGAGCCATGGGCTCAAGCTCACTGCCAAGAAATGTATAGTTATCCCCTTTGGGAAAACCAAGTACCCATGAATTCCCACATAAGTGGCAGTACACTAAACACCAAAAGTGTGATAAGGGACTTAGGGACACAGCTGGACAGTGGTCTCACCATCGATAACCACATAGCCAAAACAGTCAGGAAATCCTTCTATGTGGCACACCTCATCACTAAGGGCTTTTCATTCAGAAATAAGGAAGTAATTGTCCCACTGTACTCATCTCATTAGATCCATTATAGAGTACAATGCCCCATTTGGTATGTACCTCACAAGACACCTGCAACAACTGGAAAGGCCACAGAAATACCTCACTAAAATAATCAAAGGCCTAAAGCAGATGCCTTATGCTGACCGCCTAAAAAAATTCCATCTATACTCTGTCGCATATCGCCTACTCAGAGGCGATCTCTGCTTAACATACAAGCCCATGTCAAACCCAGTACTGTTGGACATGCTACACTTAAAGAAATCCCAATCCCTCAGAGCCACACGCTCCAGGGATCTAAACCTGATCATCACAATGAACAAAACATGCTGGAGGGATAGGTTCCTGACCCAGAGACTCCCCATACTCTGGAATAGACTGCCCATATAACATGTCAAGCTGAGCACCTCTTTGGCCCTCTTCAAAAGCAACCTTGACGACTGAATGGGAGATAGGAAATTCACCCTGGGGATCACGTCAGTCGCCCTGCTAGGCAGGGGACCAGGGAAGTAAATATTCTGGGAAGAAATAGCCAGGGAAATGTTATGGCTAGGCTTGTATATGCTCTAGGGCCAATAGCCTAGTACCAACCTATGAATCTATGAACCTAATTGATGTCACAGGAACTTCCATGTGATGATGTTTTGAGATTTGATGTTTTGGGCTCAATGTTTAGCCATTCACTATTTAGGTGTTTTGACAAACCAAGATAGGCCCATATACACATTCCTTTTTTTCCATTTCCCTTATAGATATACATACATACATATCATTGTTGACACTTACCTTTACCTTAAAAGTTTTTCTGAACTGATTTTAATCAGTTTTCCTCAGAGTGTACAGCAGGTGGAAAAAAATAAAGTTATAAAATAACTTCATCAAATGAAAGAGAGGATGTTTTGTGTCATGAAATACATCAGAACTAAATAATAATAATAATAATAATAAAATAATAAAATAATAGTAATAATAATAATTAAAAGGTAGCATATGTAAATCACTTATAAAATCACTGACAGTTGCTTGGGGTGGATTAAAAAAGACAAGAAAGGAAAATGATATTGTCAGCATGAGACTCCATCTATCTCATTGTTTAAGATGACAGCACACTGCTTTGCTACTCCATGTCCTGGTGTGTTTGCTTTGCTAAATTGTATTACTGGTGATCACTTTACACTAATAACATATGTTATTTGTTAAGGCCTACTATTGTAACTTTTACTAGCCAATGCCACTTTCCAGAATAGTACACACAGGAAAGTTATTAATCTATTCATTTTGTTCTATCCTTATCCTCTTCAGAGGTATGGGCTAGCCAGAGCTCATCCCAAAAAGCAGCGAGTATAGCATTGGACAAGGCACCACAACATTGCAGCACACATACAAACACACTCACTAACCCAATTCCTCATTTACCCCTACTTGAAATTTAGTGGAAAGACAGTTCATGTATCTGCAAGTTTTTTGAATAGGTGAGGAAACCTCAGAGCTGATGAAAGTCCAAGTGTAGTAGATGCACAGATTCTTTACAGAAGTTACCCTGTAAGTATACAGGAGATGCAAGCACTGCAAAGCACAAAACTGATTTTTTGCACCTGTGTATCTGCTACATACATACATACATACATAGCATGTATTAATCACCTGAAGTACAGATTTTAAGATGCAGTCATAATGTGTTTGATTCACAAATACTAGGTCAGGATCATGAGCCATACTTTGAAGAGCCATTATTGAATGGCAGTATAACTGCTACTACTTGTAAAAATATATATCATAATGTTTTTGTGTGTCTCTGGCTGCAGTAAATCATTTTCAGACATTCAAACTATAAAATGAGAGCAGCACTTACCTCAGTAATTTTTATAAAATGGCTGTGTTATATTTCTAGGTTTCAAAATATCTGTCAAATCAGTGGAAGCGGTATTATGAGTATAATAAATGTATACCAATTTTAGGACCAAAAAAGGGAAAATGATCTCTCACTGAATGTTTTTACATCTTCAAACAGACAAGAAGGTACAAAGCTGCCATGCACTGTCATGTTGTGCCAGTAAACTGTGGTTAGCCTGAGTTCCTTCTGTATCTAATTTTAACCGAACATAGCAGATCTTGTGCCAGAAGGGGATGGTATTTGGATAATAAGATGATTATGATTCATTTTTCAAGCAATGTTTATAATTAAGTTGAATGTGCAAAGCTAGCAAGGTAACATTTGTTTTTAGACTGCAGTCTTTTCTTAAAAAAAAAAAAAAAAAAAACAGCAAACATCATCGTATGGGCTTAACTTTTCAAATTAGGTTACCTATTTATTATCATCACCTTTTCTGTGTAAAATTGCCTCCTCTAAATGATACCTAATTGTTGTTTATATTACTTAATATGACCATTGTGTTTGGCATTTATGTCCTTTAATAATAGTAGTCTGTTGTATGTTGCTTTGGGCGGAGTTCACAAATGTAGGGCTCATTTAAGCTAAGGACTGCGTTAATGTTTCATGTGCATTTTAAGTAAGGGAACACTGCCTCCCAATCAGAACTGGCTTTGTAAGTTTCTGCAAGCTGTTAAAAAAGAATAAGGAAGCAAGTGATGTATGCTAGCATTTAGGAAAATATCCTAACTATAACACGATGAAGATGGTGCTGTCTTTTATATTCAGGATTTTTAGGGAAGAACTTCACCCCACTACACACCAGTTTAAACAACTCTCAGTTAACCAAACCTTAAATAAGCTTTAAACATTTATTTACCTTTATGAGACATTTTCTTGTTAACTTTGCATTTAATACTATCCACCTGAGCTGCAAGATGAGTACATTTCTTTGTTTTCTGTCCTGAAAAACTGTTTTGGTCTTATTAAATTCAATGCTTTATCGAATAAAAACAGTTTAATAATCTGAATTATAAACGGGTTCTGCCCAAATTTACTCTCTTATTAGAATTTTAACAGTATTTGTTTTCCTTTAAAGTTAGTCACAGTGATGATGAAACCCCCCCATATTGACTTGTCAGAAAATGTCTACAGTTAAGGAGGAGTTTATAGTCTGTTTTAACTGACAGTATAATGTAATGCCAAGGAGTATGCATCGATGGTATTCATTACTGTTATATAAGGCTATGATGTCAGAGTAAGTGCGGCTTGCTTTTTTCTATTGAAAAAAATAAGTAATTGCAGTTAACATTTGCTTAAGTTTAAGACAGAAACGTAGTAGCATTATCTGACTCAATGGATCTGCTGTAATTTATTAAAACAGTTATATGAAGTTACTTTCTCTGATGCATGAAATCAGGATCTGAGGACAACTAAATATAATAAAAATATCTGACTTTTTTCTCCTGTTCTTCCTATGTTGTTCTTATCTTTTTACTGTCAGCTTACTGTTAGTCCTTCGATTAATCAGCTCATTTGCTCTCTGTTGTGTAAGAATTGATTGTGGGAGGCCTTCATGCAGGTACTCATTAGTTTTTTTTTTCTTTTGTTATTTTGCCCTAACACCTCTCCTGGTGGCTGGTGTGTATGTTTCTACAGTACCTTCCCTTGTGGTTATGCATATTTTAAGTTTAAGACAGAAACGTAATAAGTAGCATCATCTGACTCACCGGATCTGCTGTAATTTATTAAAACAGTTATTTGAAGTTACATTCTCTGATGCATGAAATCAGGATCTGAGGACAACTAAATATAGCAAAAATATCTGACTTTTTTCTTGTGTTCTTCCTATGTTGTTCTTATCTTATTACTGTCAGCTTACTGTTAGTTCTTCAATTAATCAGCTCATTTGATCTCTGTTGTGTAAGAACTGATTGTGGGAGGCCTTCATGCAGGTACTCATTAGTTTTTTTTTTCTTTTCTTATTTTGCCCTAACACCTCTCCTGGTGGCTGGTGTGTATGTTTCTATACTACCTTCCCTTGTGGTTATGCATATTTGTGTATAAGCCGCATAAAGGCTAATGAACAAATGTAAGTTGGCAGTGTCAGGTGCAAATCGCTAACCTGTGTGATGCATGCTGTGCACGTTGTTGTCCAATAGCTGTTGGTATTGCAGCAGCTTGGACCACCTCCATCTCCCAAGGATGCACAAGCTGGCAGGAGCGGCTTACTCTCATCCTCCTCAGCCTGGATCCTCCAGCTCCTGAGTTGCTAATCAGGCTCAGGTTGTCTTTGTCATTGTCCCTCTACACTATACAGCCAGATATAAATCTGACTTTTCATTTCATTGTACTTATGTTAGAACTGTCAGTCAACCCCCCCCCTCCACTCCTCCCTGCCATTATTTGGTAAGAGTATAGCTAACTACATCTGAACTGAGGGGAATGTTACATGTAGTAGTCAGGGGGGAGGGGTTGGGGAATGAGGAGATGGTGCTAGACTAGATCTTAATAAATAAAACTGTAGACATTAAAATTAACTGACACACTTGTCACTGAAAGACTGTTGATAAGTGCCACTGCCACAGACTGTGCACATGTTAGCTGCTGTTTCTTCACCACTTTTAAACATTTTGCAGTCACTACAAAGTGAGAAATGGAACAATGGCCTTTCAGCTACAATGGTAAAAATCATATGTATCAGGAAGGGGTGGAAATAAACTTTTTCAGAGTGCAGAATCCACATCTGTTGCCTCAGTTAATTGCTTAGTACATCTTGCCTAATAAAAAGTAAATCTGTAATTGCAGTTGTCAGAATTACCAGGAAAAAAAAATGGTATAGAATTTTTTCTTCAGAAATGAAATTTTTGTGTTCCTATCGAGGTATTCTGCATGATTCTGCATGATTAAGCATATCACTTCTGTTTGTGTACTTCCTCAAGAAAATGATAACTCATGCTGACTCTATGAATAGTTGTCCTGATCTGTGTTCTGTGTTGTCAGATAACTAATCACCGACAGAGGGCCATTCATGGCTGTAGTAATGTGGCAGCCCACCACAATGTGGGTCTTGCTGTTTTATGTTGGTCTTCAACCTTGTTAGCATATCTTCCTAATGATTAATCAATTTTCATGAAAATCAAAATCATGTCAACTGAGCTTTCATGAACTACTTATGTTATATTACCTCATATACCAATTGATTTCTTTTTCAGGTAATCCACGGTGTAGGCTGTATTCTTTATCAACACCACAGTTCAAAAGCATCAGCCTTCCTCCTGTCATAGGTTCATAGGTTCATAGGTTTATACTAGGCTATCTGCCCCAAGGCATTTATAAGCCTAGTCCGAATTTTTGTGGCTTACGCCACCCCTTATATGAAAAAATACTGTACCCATTAGTTTGTTGTGCCTCTGTCCAGCAGTGACACAGAGATGATTCCCGGGGTAAACCTATGATCTCCCATCCACAGGTCAAGATTTCTCTTGAACAGAGCCAGCGAGGTGCTCTGCCTCACATGGACCGGGACTCTATTCCACAGCATAGGGAGTCTCTGAGTGATAAATCTATCCCTCCAGCACGTCCTATTTATATCCGTGCTAAGGTTTAAGTCACTTGCTCTAGTGGTTTTGGTGGATTTGGATTTTTTGAGGTGGAGCATGTCCATTAATTCTGGGTTGGACATGGCCTTGTATGTCAGGCACATGTCACCTCTGAGCAGACGGTATGCGACTGAATAGAGCTGGAGTTTCTTCAATCTGGCAGCATATGACAGATTTTGGAGTCCCTTTATCCTTTTGGTGAGAAACTTTTGGGGTCTCTCCAATTGCTGCAGATGTCGGGTGAGATACATCCCGAATGGGGCATTGTACTCGATCATTGGTCTGATAAGTCTCTCAACAGCAGGTACAAGTACGACTCAGTCATTGTCCACGCTGGTGTCAACGACCTGAGACGTACCTCCTTGGACTACATGAAAAGAGACATTGAGGAGCTCTCTGATTATGTAGCCCAGGCAGGTATGACCCTGACCTTGAGCAGTATCCTACCTTCACCTAGAATGATGCCACAATACAGTGATAAGATGATCAGCTTTAATAATTGGCTTAAATTCTGGTGTCATTCAAAGGGGATCCAATGTCTGTCTGCCTGGGATGACATGCTGGACAAGCCACGCTGCTTCGCAAGGGACGGCTTGCACCTGTCACCCCTAGGCTTCCGGATATTGGCAAAGGCTCTTGCCACCTCCATAGTGCCTTTTTTAGGCAAGGCTCAAATTCTAAACCTACCACCCTAGAACACAAAAAAGTAAAAAAAAACTAAGGGTAATGCTGCTCAATGCCAGAAGTCTCAATCTCAAGATGCACTTTTCGAGGCCCTTCTCAGTATGGAGAACATCGATGTCTGTGCTGTGACAGAAACCTGGTTCAAGGCTCCTGAGAGCACCCCAGCACTAGCAGGTTTCACCTCATATCATGCGTTCCGGCCCCAAAATCCGGACAACACCAAGAAAGGAGGGTGTCCATATTCATAAAGGACACCCACACCTCAAGGTTGGTGGCAATGCACGATGCATCGGAGACCATCCAGGTGCAATTAACCATAGGCAAGACTGCTCTGCAATTTGTAGCATGTTACAGGCCACCCTCTCAAACTCAGGAACCTCACATGGCCTTCCTGAAAACAATGGAGGGGATAAATGTATCTCCAAACACCATCATACTAGGTGACTTAAACTACCCTAATATAGACTGGGAACACTACTCAAGCCCAAACACTCTAGCCCAAAGGTTCCTGGAGTTCATAAACTCAAATGCCATGGAACAACTAGTCACCATCCCCACAAGAGGAGAAAACATACTTGATCTCATCATCACGAACATGGGATCACAATGTTCAACACCGAAGTATACCCCTCACTGGTGAGATCAGATCATAAACTAATCTCGCTGGAGGTCCTCATCCCGCCCCACCTGAAACAAAAAGACCACAGTGAAAAACTTCTCAAAATTCGACTTCACACTTCTAAAAACTAGTGTGGTCTCGTTTAAGGCGCTGAGCCAGTGGTAAACATTACTCAAACCGCTGAATCACTTACAAATGCCTTCTACCAGCACCTACAGGACTGCATGGATTAGGCAATCCCAAACAAAACTAAGACTCTTTGTACCAAAGGCAAGCGTCCAGTCTGGTGGACCCCAGCCATATACAAGCTTACAACAAAGGAGTTAGCTACTACAAGATAGAGCAAAATCCTAGTAAGGTAAGACACCCTTGATCATTATAAGTAAAAACTAAGAGCTCTCATAAAATCATCCAAGGCAAATTTTGAGAGAAAAATCGCCAAGGATTCAAAAGACAATCATAAGGCCTTCTTTAGCTATGTTAGAAACCTAGGAAGAAACTCCCAGATATGCTCAGAATTAGTTCAAAATGATGTGAAGATTACTGAACCTACACACATTGCCAACATACTGGCTGACAGGTTCAGTGCAAACTTCTCCCCTCCCCAAAAGGAGAGATATCTATACCAGAGGATTGTAGCCCCCAAACATCTCCAACGCCCAGGTGAGAACTGCTCTCTCCAAAGCAAAAACACAGCATCCATGGGACCAGATGGTGTCCCCGGCTGTGTGCTCCATGAACTCAATGAGGAATTAAACCCGCAGTTAGGACAGCTGTTTAATCTTAGCCTCACCTCAGGATCATACCCAAGGAGTGGCGCCGCGGCGACTGTGGTCCCACTTCACAAGGCGGTGCCTCCACCGACCCTGGAAATTACCGTCCCATTAGCTTGACAAGCCTTATCTGCAAAGCCATGGAGAGGATCATAATGGAACTCATAAATAAAGACATAGGGAACTTGCAGACTTTGGATCCAACCCAGTTTGGCTTTGTCAAAGGCAGATCATGCCTTTTAAACTTGGTTGACTTTTTCGAGACAGTCACCAAGGCCATTGATGAGGAAAGGCAGTCCATACAGCCTACCTTGACCTGGCAAAGGCCTTGACACAATACCCACTCAGGTATCATCAAAAACTCATCAGCTTGAATGTAAACCCATACATCACAAGATGGGTTGCAAACTGGCTAAGTGACAGAACCCACAGGGTCAGAGTTGCTGGAGCCATGTCAGACTCAAAGCCTGTCACAAGTGGTGTCCCACAGGGCTCAGTCCTGGGTCCACTCTTGTTCGGCATCTACTTTTCTGAAGTACAAGCAAACACAGGAGGGTTATGGCTGACAAAGTTTGCAGATGACTGCAAACTGGGTGCCATAGTCGAAAACACATCTGACACAGATATCCTTCAGAAGGGCCTCACAGAAACGGATAAATGGTGCCAGAGCCATGGCCTAAAGTTAAATGCCAAGAAATGCATAGTCATACCCTTCGGGAAAAACAAGGTTACCCCTAGCTACCATATAGGTGGCAATCCACTGAGCACAGAAGAAGTCATCAGGGATCTGGGGACCCAGGTTGGCAGTAGCCTTTCGTTTGACACTCATGTTGCTAAAGTAGTTAGGAAAACCTTCTACATTGCCCACCTGATCATGAAGGGATTCACATCTAGATCAAGGGAGGTCATCGCCCCCCTGTACTCATCACTCATTAGACCTATGATTGAGTACAATGCCCCTTTCGGAATGTATCTGACCAGACACCTGCAGCAGCTGGAAAGGCCCCAAAAGTTCCTCACCAAAAGGATAAAGGGTCTCAGAAATATGTCTTATGCTGCCCGACTGAAAGAACTCCAGCTCTATTCAGTCTCATACCGCTTGCTCAGAGGTGACCTGTGCCTGACATATAAGGCCATGTCAAACCCTGATTTGATGAATATGCTTCACCTCAAAAAATCTAGATCCCTCAGAACCACAAGGGCGGGAGACTTAAACCTTGACACGGTTATTAATAGAACATGCTGGAGGGACAGATTCATCACCCAGAGACTCCCTATGCTGTGGAACAAAATCCCGGTACATGTGAGGCAGAGCACCTCGCTGGCCTTGTTCAAGAGGAATCTTGACCAATGGATGGGGGATCGCAGATATACCCCAGGGATTACTTCAGTGTCACTGCTTGACAGAGGCACAGCAAAATAATAGGCATAGTTTTATTCAAACTAAAGGGGTGGCGAAAGCCAAATAACTATGGGCTAGGCTTATAAATGCCCTTGGGCAGATAGCCTAGTATGAACCTATGAACCTATGAACCTATGAACCTAAGTGAAGAGTACAGGGGAACAATGACCTCACTAGATCTGGATGTGAATCCCTTCATGATCAGGTGGGCAATGTAGAAGGTCTTTCTAACCACTTTAGCAACGTGAGTGTCAAAAGAAAGGCCACTGTCAACCTGGGTCCCCAGGTCCCTGATAACCTCTTCTGTGCTTAGTGGATTGCCACCTATATGGTAGCTTGGGGTTACCTTGTTTTTCCCAAAGGGTATGACTATACATTTTTTGGCGTTTAACTTCAGGCCATGGCTCTGGCACCAGCTATCTGTTTCCGTGAGTCCCTTCTGAAGGATATCCGTGTCCGATGCACTTTCCACTATGGCCCAGTTTGCAGTCATCTGCAAACTTTGTCAGCCAAAGTCCTCCCATGTTGGCCTGTACTTCTGAGAAGTAGATGCCGAACAATAGGAGGCCAAGGACCGAGCCCTGTGGGACACCACTTGTGACCGGCTTGGAGTCTGACATAGCGCCAGCAACTCTAACCCTGTGGGTTCTGTCCTTAAGCCAGTTTGCAACCCATCTTGTGACATATGGGTTTACATTTAAGCTGGTAAGTTTTTCTACAATACCAGTGGGGTATTGTGTCGAAGCCTTTGCAAGGTCAAGGTAGGCTGTATGGACTGCCTTTCCTCATCAATGGCCTTGGTGACTGTTTTGAAGAAGTCGACCAAGTTCAAAAGGCATGATCTTCCCTTGACGAAGCCAAACTGGGTCGGGTCCAATGTCTGCAAGTCCCCTATATCTTTGTTTATGAGCTCCATTATGATCCTCTCCATAGCTTTGCAGACTAGACTTGTTAAGCTTATGGGGCGGTAATTACCAGGGTCCATAGAGGCACCGCCTTTGTGGAGTGGGACCACAGTTGCCATACGCCACTCCTTGGGCACGTATCCTGTGGTAAGGCTGAGATTAAACAGCTGCCTTATGTGCGGGTTTAATTCCTCATTTAGCTCGTGTAGCACACAGCCGGGGACACCATCCGGTCCCATTGATGCTGTGTGTTTAGCTTTAGAGAGAGCAGCTTTCACCTGCGCATTTCAGATGTCTGGGAGGCTACACTCCGCTGGGATAGTTATCTCTCCTTTAGGGGGGGAGAGGGGGGTGAAGTTTGCACTGAACCTGTCTGCCAGTATGTTGGCAATGTCTGTGGGTTCAGTGATTTTTGTATCATTTTGGACTAATTCTGAGCATATCTGGGAGTTTCCACCCAGGTTCCTAACATAGCTGAAAAAGGCCTTATGATTGTCCTTTGAATCCATGGCAATTTTTCTCTCAAAATTGGCCTTAGTTGATTTTATGAGTGCTCGTATTTTTTTACTAATAATGATCAGGGGTGACTTCCCTTTTATGGATTTTGTTCTATCATGTAATAGCTTTCTCCTCTTATTGTAAAGTTTGTTAATGGCTGGGGTCCGCCAGACTGGACGTTTGCCCTTTGTGGAAAGAGTCTTGGTTTTATTTGGGATTGCCTGATCCATGCAGTCCTGGAGGTGTTCATAGAAGGCATTTGTAAGGGCTTCCGCAGCTTGGGTTGTGGTTTCCACTGTCTCAGGGGCCTTGAAGGATACCACACCAGTCTTGAGTAGTGTGAAGTTTGCTTTAGAGAAGTTCTTCACTGTGGTCTTTTTGTTTGGGGTGGGGCGGATGTGGATTTCCAGTGAGATTAGTTTATGATCAGATCTCACCAATGAGGGATATACTTCTGGTGTGGAGCATTTTGTCCCCATGTTTGTGATAATGAGATCTAGTATATTTTCTCCTCTCATGGGAACAGTGACTAGCTGTTCCATGGCATTTGAATTTATGAACTCCAGGAACCATTGGGCTAGAAAGTTAGGGCTTGAGTAATGTTCCCAGTCTATATTCGGGTAGTTGAAGTCACCCAATATGATGGTGTTTGGAGATACATTTATACCCTCCAGTGTCTTCAGGAAGGCTGTGTCGGGTTCCTGAGTTTGAGAGGGTGGCCTGTAGCATGCTACAATTTGTAGAGCAGTTTTGCCTATGGTTAGTTGCACCTGGATGGTTTCGAAGCTTATGCGTTGCCACCAACCTGGAGGTGTGGGTATCCTTTATGAATATGGATACACCCCCTCCTTTTGTGGTGTGGTCCGGGTTTTGGGGCCGGAATGCATGATATGAGGTAAAACCTAATAGTGCCGTGGTGCTCTCAGGAGCCTTGAACCAGGTTTCAGTTACAGCACAGACATCGATGTTCTCCATACTGAGAAGGGCCTCGAGTGCGTGCATTTTGAGATTTAGACTTCTGGCATTGAGCAGCATTACCCTCAGCTTCTTTCCATTTTTTGTTTTCTAGGGTGGTAGGTTTAGAATTTGAGCCTTGCCTAAAAAAGGCACTATGGGGGTGGCAAGAGCCTTAGCCAATATCCGGAATCCCAGGGGTGACAGGTGCAAGCCGTCCCTTGCGAAGCAGCGTGGCTTGTCAAGCATGTCATCCCAGGCAGACAGACACTGGATCCCCTTTGAATGACACCAGACATTAAGCCAATTGTTAAAGCTGATCATCTTGTCTCTATATTGTGGCATCATTCTTGGTGAAGGAAGGATACTGCTCAGGGTTAGGGTCATACCTGCCTGGGCTACATAATCAGAGAGCTCCTCTATGTCTCTTTTCATGTAGTCTAGGGAGGTACGTCTCAGGTCGTTCACACCAGCATGGATAATGACTGTGTCATATTTGTACTTGCCATGGAGTGACCCGAGTGCTTGTGTTATGTGGCGGATTCTAGCGCCCGATAGGCAGCTTACTGTGACCCTCTCCTTGTTCAGCCTGGTGAGTGGGACGTCAGTGTGTCTGACTATGGAGTCACCTATGACAAGTATGTTTGGTGTTGTATTTGGCCTTAAGGGCTGTGACTGCTTTGCACACTGCTTTTGTGGTTTATGTGTTGCTTGTGGGGTGTCTTGAGGTAGCAGTTGTTTGGGTGTCTGCTTTGGAGGCCTCTGCTGTTTAGGTAAATTTTACTCAGAGCCTCCGAGTATGTCTTTGTGTGTTTATGTGTTTGATTCAGTGGTGTGGTAGCATTATGTGAGGCTGGTTTTGTGGTGTGTGTAGTTGCCTTCTCCTCCTGTCTGGTCTTGCCAGTCCTGAGTTGAGAGAGCTCAGCCTCCAGTTTGGCTAAATAGCTGCATCTCTCGCAAGTATTTGTGTTATGTGGGAGGAGGAGAGGGTTGTCTGTGTACATGAGGCAATTATAACATTGCCTCAAGATTCCCAGATTCACCAGCTGGACCGGAGAGGAGATTGACAACTGACCTTTGGACATGCTAGAATAATATTGGGAATTCCTTAATAATTGAAAACAAGGGCCAGTGGGGAATGAGGGTGTAGTGCTTTTAATTTTTAGTGTTGACTTATATAATTGCTTTAGTGAGCAAGTGCCAGGTAACTTGAGTGCAATGTGTTACAAGTAACTAAATGCAAAAATGACAAACAGTAACTTTCTTTCAAGTGAAACAAGGAAATAAGTACAGTAAGCAATGCAGATATCACTAGTGATCCACAGAAGCACTGAGAAGCTGCGTATTAGGTGGAATTAGCTTCCAGGGAAATAACAAGCAAACAAACAACAAGCATATAAACAAAGCTAGATTCAGCAGACCTGGATCTAGTTTATGCTAGAGCAAACAAGGTGTACCAATTTCAGTAAGATACAGTTCAAATATTCAGGCACTATAAACCTTTAACCAGAAATTTCCAGCTCAGAAGGGCAGAGTCCAGCCTCTTCTCCCACAAGAGTGCAGACCACAAACCTTCTTAATGTAAAATAACTGGCCTGAAGCCCAAGTGCCTAAACCAGAACCAATACACTTGGACACTGGGCTCTCAATCAGCAGTTCCCAACTTAGAAGGATGAAAGCTACCTGTCCTGCCACCACAGTGCATGCCACAAACCTTCCTAATGTAAAACAACTGGTCTGAAGCCCAAGTGCTTAATCCAAAAGACTTAGAATGATAGCTACACTTTAATCAAGTTACAACCAAGCAGTAATAAATACAATTGAATACTTTAGAGAATGTCTGGATTAGTGCTCAAGTTACACAAACAACGCTAGATCCAGCAGGCCCGAATCCAGTCTATGCCACAGCAAACAAGGCGCACCAACTTCAGTAAGAAGCAGTTCAGATATGCATGCACTATAAGCCTTTAACCAGAAATTCCCAGCTCAGAAGGGCAGAGTCCAGCCTCTCCTCCCACAAGAGTGCAGACCACGAACCCTCTTAATGTAAAATAACTGGCCTGAAAGCCCAAGTGCTTAAACCAGAATTAATACACTTTTAGAATAACAGACACTGAGCCCTCAATCAGCAGTTCCCAACCTAGAAGGATGTAAGCTACCTGTTCTGCCACAACAGTGCAGACCACAAACCCTCTCAGTACAAAACAACTGGTCCGAAGCCCAAGTGTTTAAACCAAAAGGCTTAGAATGAGTTACACCAAGCAGTAATAAATACAATTGAGTATTTTTAAGATGATGCAAAAGTAAAATGAAGTAGGTAGAAACACAAGTACAGTAAAAGCAGATGAAAATTCTTTTTTTTTTTTTTTTTATCTGAACAAGTGCTGAGATCAAAGAAACAGATTTGAGAGCTGAAACTAGAAAACTGGCTAGTTATAAGAAAAAAAACAAGCTAGAAGGCTTCCCTCAAACACAGAAGGGCTTGGGGGCTCAGAAGCCTACAAATAGTCTATACCACTTAACAGGAAAGGCAGGAAATGAGCTTAATTTTTTTTTGTCTGTTTCCCAGATGCTCTCTTTGTACACAGTAGGAGTGCCTGAAATCAGAATATGATCTCACTGCACTCAGTTGAGTGAGCAAATGAGATGAGCCCAGAGGCAGGCTGAGGGGCGGGCAGTTTCAAGGCCACTAAGATTAACACCAAAACAAAACCAGGGAGGGTGGGTGGGAATAACTGAAGAGCAGAAAAACTGCCAGTTCAGTTAAAATTCCTTCATGTATGACATTATCAAAAATAGTATAGCCTGGCGAATTTAAATTTTTGTATGCAAAGATACTTCTGTGCACTTGAAGTTCTTATGTTATTTCTTCATAGCCATTCTTCCAAGATCAATTAATTTTCAGATTTTTTAACTCCTTGTCTTTTCGTTATTGATTATTGACCCAAATAGACTGAGAATATCTACCATTTCTATTTCTTCTAAGTCTCGAATAGGTGTATTGATTGTATCACTTGTCAGGATCCTTATCTTCTTCATGTTAAGGTATAACTTCCTTTTTGAAACAATACTGTTTACTATTGACAAACAGATATTTCAGATCATTTCAACTTTTACTCAGTAATGTGACATCATCAGCATTGTGAAAGTTACTGATAATTCTTCCTCAAATATCACACCTCTGTTTTCTCCTTATGGTTCTGCTGTAAGATTAAGCTGTGTTTATAAATTAAACAGGTATGGGGAAAGTGTGCAACCTTTTTGTATACTTTTACTAATCCGAAGCCATTTTGTTCCTCCTTGTATTGTATGAACTATTGATTTTTGATCTGTGCAAAGACTATGCAAGAGGGACATCTGCTGTTCTTGTACATTCATGTTTTTCACTGTGACACATAGTGTTTGTAATTTTCACAGTCAAAGGCTTTGCTACCATCAGTGAAACACATGTAGACATCCTTTTGGTATTTGCATCCTTACAAGGATCCAGCTTATATCTGTAATGATTTCTCTTGTTACTCATTGCCTCCTGAATCCTGCTTGCATTTGTGTTAACTCTCATTCCAAGTATAGTTGCAATCTACCTGAATAATCTTGAGATGAATTCTGTTAACATATGTCTTAATTTTTACAATCAGTAGAATCACATTCCTTCATGACTGGTAAAAGCATGCATCGTTTCCTGTCAGCTGACCATAATTCTGTCTTCCAAATTTCTTGACAGAGCTTCAATAAATATTTTAACAGCTGCATTCTAATGTTGTTATACTTCAATTAAAATGCCATTGGTGCATAACGATTTGTATTTTGGTATAGTGTTCAGTTTCCTTCTGCTTTTCTGATTACTATTGGCTCCTGATCATAAGGTACAGGTTGAAATTACTGCTGACCTGTTTGAGCTTTACAGTATCATGACTCAGTGTAGTCTTTCTACAGTTTATTAATCTTTTCAGCATCATTCTATATACATGTTTGAATATCTATTAATATACCATTTGAAACTGGATTTGATTTCTTTAGGTCTCGTAGATTTAGAGAAGTTAATTTTTTTCTTCCAATATTTTCTGTTTTTATCTCCTTGCTCATGTTCATTTAGTACTTTGTCGCATTTGACAACATGTTGGAAAGTTCAACAAAATTCCATAAGTGCCTATCCTTTTCCACTGTTTTTAACTTATCTGTGTTTTTAAGTACTAGTCAAGGTGTCATCAGTCAGCCATTTTGACCAGTTTTGCCTTTTCTCTTTTTGCAGGGACTATTTTTTTTTCTTACTTCAAGTTTGGTTTTCTTGATGTCTTCCCATAACTGTTCTAGTACTCTGCCATTTGTGTTGAATGCAGAAAATCAATTTTGCAGAGTGTCTTTGAACATCAATGGTATATTTTCAAGATCATACTTAAAAGGGTAGCTAGCTGGTTTACTGTTATTCAACTTTAGCTTGAATTTTCATACTAGTGGCTGATGATCTGTACACAGTCAGACCCAGGTTTTGTTTTTATTGATGTCATTAAGCCTTTCCATTAATAACTTTGAGAAACAAAGGGGTTATGAATTGAAGGATGGATGAGTGGGGAGGGGGCTAAGATACTGATGCTTACTGTGGCCCCAGGTCACAAACTGTTTAAAGAGTGAAGCTGCCTGATTGTGCACAAAAGTATTAGAGGTTTCACCTGCATCTGCTTTGCCTTACCTGCAATTTAAACATGTGGGACATAAGTATTCTTGATCAGCACTACATGAGATTTATCAAATTAAAGTAAGCTAAACAAAAGTCTGTAATTTTTTTTTTTTTTGGCTGGAACAAAGCAGCCCAAACGGGGTTTTGGAACATATGAAAAATACTAAAACAAAGAATGTGCTTAATAGATATCTCTTCGCATATGTGTCTGTATAAATAATTTCTTGCAAACCTTTGGATTTGCTCTCTGTAACTGTCTTTGAAGCATGACTTTTACCATCTCTGTGCCTTTTTACTTTATATAGGTTCAAAACAAGACTTCAATGAACACTTACGGAAACAATATCAAAAATCATCATCATTATATGACAGCATTTCATTACATTTCCCAAACATAATTTTATGGCTTTGTGTTTTTAAGTGTTAGCTCATTGTACTTAAAATTCAACCATTCCTTCAGGGAGCATCAACTTTGCATAGATATGTTTGTTTAACCTTGCATTATAGTGGCTGTGAAAGAAAAATTCAGAAAAAAATTTTAATTTCAATTTTATTTCATTTATGACATAGATCTTGCCAACAGATCTTGCAAGATATATGTTAAGCAGCTGCTTGCAAATTATTACATTTCTGATTTATGATTAATAACTATAAACCATTTTTTATTATTAAATGCCAACTCGAAGTTCGAGTTTTTCATCTTAAATCAAAGCAGGTTATTTTGAGTACACAACCACTAAGTGAACCTTGGTATCATTATGTGATGGACAATGCTTTCCTTTGTATGAGATAATTATAATTAAACAAGCACACATGCTAGAAAGTGACAGCTTTCTTTGCAGCGTATTGTTGTGTTCCATTCAGAACAGCTGTTCACTTCTGGTGTGACATGTCATTTTTTAGGCCTCTGAACAAATTCCAGTAACGTAATGAATAAACTGTAAATCAGGGAATATTTTATTCATTTGCATGGAATGTTTTTCAGTTATTTGCCTTGAAATAACATGCATAGTCTTTGTTTTGTCTATCTTAAAACAGAAAACTTTCATGTAATAAAAATAATAAAAAAACTGAATGATATTTGACTAAACTTTACTAATACTGTGGATGTCACTAATCAAGTTTATAAAGTATCAGAGGTTTTTGGGCACATGTTGAAACTGTAACAGACTAACCCTATCTGAAATAATGGAAAATGTATTCATCAACAACTTCTTATCCACCTTCTACACTATAATGTAATCTTCTATATTTAATATAGTTTTAAACCTAAGCAAAGAACTAATATAGGCTAATATAACTAATATATTAAATAAGCTTTAAAAACAGAGATCATGGTGTAGCTTCTTTCCTGGCTTAGTAGTCTGTTTTTTGTTTCTCTTTATTTTTGTGGTTTTCTGGTCTAACTAATGTAGGCCCTCTGAACCTCACTGAATGCATCGATGGAGAACTCCTCCCTAGTAAAAATTTGGCAGTACAGTCTTTCTGACCCTATCTAAAGTGCTGAACACAGACAAATGTAGGTTCTTAGGTTCATAGGGTGTGCAAAAATTATATTACCTCTTTCATTGTGGTATTAGCCTATTTTCCAGCAATGTCAGCAAAAAACAACTAGTAGTAAAATGGAACAACACATTTTCATCTTTGCAAGTTGCAATTACTGTAGGAGTTCCCCAGGGCTCTGTACTTTATCTACTTCTTTTTGCTGTCTGTGTAAATCATATGGATAATCGCATTGGGAAAGCAAACATATCCAGTATGCAGATACTTCCACCAGGATAATTACACTGGGAATGCAGACTTATCCAGTATACAGATACCTCCACCAGAATAATCACACTGGGAATTCAAACTTATCCAGGATGCAGATACTTCCATCAGGATGATCACACTGGGAATGCAGACTTAGCCAGTATGCAGATATTCCCACTAGGATAATCAGACTTGGGAATGCAGACTTATCCAGTAGGCAGATATTTCCACCGACACCTTCTCCAGGATTCCTTCACACGATATTTTCCCCTTTTACAAACATCATTTCTCTCTCTTGAATTATGACCAAATAGCAAGTGCTATCTGATCACTCTCAAAGCTAAATCAATGCTTTTCCCTGCCACTCACCCTTTTGTATCACACTCCAGCTGTCCCCAGACACTGTCAGACTGTATAACTTCTCCCAGTACAAACTCACTGTGCAGCACTGCAGTTGATTTTATACCCGTCGAAGAGGATACAGCCAGGCTGCTCTGAGTAAACCTTGATTGTAAGTTTTACTTCAATATACTTGTACAGAATACTCAAATGAAAATGAATCTTACATTGGGAAAACTGTACAGAGCAAAAATATTCTTAACAAACTAAGAATTTCCACTACCAGAACATACCTACTACCATCACTTATGCATTTTACTCAGCTTTTTGACTAACCTAGCCTTTCCACTCCAGCATAAACTTAAACAAGTGTATGACAAAACAGCCAGATTTCATACTGGACACAGCAGTTGCTCCCATCATTGTCTGTTACATCAATGATCTCGGTTGGTTGGAATTCAGCCATTCCCTTTCTACCATGCAACTGTTCCAGTCTTGCAAACTTCCGTGTAACCCTAAGCTCGTCATCATTAATTGGCACAATAACTTGGGGGGGCCTTTCTCACAGAAGCTTAGACAAGCTACACGTCATCTTTCCCACATTCTCACAACAGCTAACAAACATGATAACTCAAAGATTTCTATCTGTATTGTAAACTCTGGAGCAAGCACCCCCTAAAAAAAGAACCACATGCAATATGTATGCATTTAACACCCTCCTGGCCACCTACCTTCACAATAGTTAGATATCTATGTTTTTGCGTCATCACCTAAGCAATCCAGTGTAACTGTTATTTCACTAGGTTACCATCTTAATGATGTTTTTTTTTTTCTGAGGGTACAGTGTTCACTGTATAATTCCTCTTACAACAACCTGACTATATGCTCAGGTTCTTGTTATTGATTATTTGCTTAGATTCTGTAACATTTTTGCTATAATTTTTGCTAGTGTACAACTCAACTAAAGCAGTGTTTTAATTCATGCTGTTTTAGCAAAAATAGTTTTTCTGTAGTTTGTATTACTATTCACTATGTTGTAAATATTGTTAGTTAATTGATGAAGCCTTGTCTTAGAGATGTCTCCTAAAATCATTCAAAGTTAAAACAAAAGTAAAACATGAATAAGTTTAGGCTTTATCTTACAATACATTGATCTCTGTGATGATTCCACAGGAAGTTAATGGGTTAGTCACTTTGCATATTTATTCTAGATTTGCAGATAAAACAGAAAAAGAAGATGTAATTTTATATGGCTTCCCTATACTTTGCTGAGTTCCTAGTGGATGAGATGAGGACTCAATAAATCTAGTTCAACTGCCCAGTGTTGAATTCCCTGATCACTGTTTACCACTGGTAATCACTAGTAGTGTAGTTTTCAAGTGCGTAACGTGTGCAGTGGTTCTTTTGTTTTAGGGATATTTCTCCTTTCTTCAGGTTTGTGCAATCACTAAGTTGGTATATATATGTTTGGGAGGCTTGCTTCTCCTACATGGTGTCAAATATTTATTTATTTATTTTTGAGTGGAGTTTCTAAGAAGTAGATTTTGATGGTTTGGGTCCTTACTGAGCTGTAACTTGGTGAGTCATAGTTGAAGATTCCATTCTATCCTGTTAGGGACACAATGCAACTATCTACAATAACATGGAAAGAAGCTACTAACAGTGCTGTTTCTGTGGATATCAGAAGGGCTCTCATGTCTTTTGACTGCTACACTTGGGGTTGGAGAAGGGGGGGGTCATATAATCGTTTCATATCTACCTCTCTGCCTGCACTCTTCAAATTGTCTCTGGAAACACTGCTTTAGAATTAGGCAGCTTTAAGCTGGTGGTCCACATGGACTGGCCTTCAAGACAATCTTCTTTTTACTGTTCTTAACTTTCCCTGGTGTCTGCCTACAACTTTTTTCTATATTATCTTTGCCTTTCAAGCATTATTTTCTGAATGCCTTCAATAAAATCATGACTAAAGATTCATGAAAGCTGATAAAGGAAGTAGCATGGTCATTATGGGAATGCATGATTATAATGGTAAGATGTTAAAATATTAGAGTAATGACATTTAATAACTTATATCTAGGTATGAAATTTACATTACATTCAGGAGCTTTCTTTTATACCTAAATGAACTATTAAGAAATAATTTGTTACCAACAAGACTTGTTGGATTGTTGAAGGTCAGACATCCCACGATACCAAATATTTTTGGAATGCCTAAAGTACCTAAGAGTCTTATAGACCCTCCATTTGGACCTATCATAGATACAAGAGGATCACAGACCAGAAATCTACAGGAACTTACACTGTGTTCTCACAAGTATTAAAATACTCTTAGGATTTCCTTGGCAAAGTTTGTCAAGTCATTTATTCATCAGGTACAATGTTGGTTACAGCTAACATTAAATATTTATTGACATCTATTCCACACAGCAAATGCTTACAGTGCTTTTTCTGAGTGTGTGAACAAAATTTAAACCCTAACTTGATGGAATTAATCTTGAAAAATATCTATTCTGATTTTGAAGGAGAGTCATTCAGATGGATATCAGGTGTCAGTGTAAGCAGCACCAGTATTTACAAACTTGGTGTTATACTATTGGTTAGAAGAGAATTTCATCTTTCATGCCAATTACATAGAAGTTCCTGCCATTTGATCAACAGCACTTTCATCAAGCACTGTTCAATGAAATGAAAAGGAATGAAACATGTTTCACTGACAGTGGACTTTTCTTTTTCCTCCATAGCTTTGTGAACTTAGAGAAGGTATATTTAAGTACAGGTGATATGGGGATGCTCCCAATAGGAGTGCAAGGCAACTAGCTCCAGTACAAAAAATGCACCTCTGAGGTTCAGCAAAACTCGTTTCACTCTTTTACTGTTGATTATTCAGTACTTGATAGAAGTGCTTTTGATCAACTGACAGGTATCCATTACTTGGGCAACTTAAGCTATACTTTCAATACCGTGACAACATTTTTATTATACAGTCTTGATAGGTTTTTTGAATACCTAGAAGGTACAACAAGTTTTTTACATTTTTCCTGTAGCAGTTGTAGTAACCAGATCAGTTATTTGGACAAAATTCTTTTGGCTCAACAGTATACAGGAGACTGACATTTTAAGTTATTACTTACAGCTTCACAATAGTCTTCTATTTAGACATCAAAGAAATATGATCAAGGGTCAGCTGGTCAGACTCATTAGTGATGATGATAAATAAGAAGAAGAAGGAAAGGGAGTGCTCACATTACCTACTAAAATAAATTTACATGGATGTCCTAGCAAGACGTCACAATTTTCACCAATATTAATAGTAACAACATACAAACATAAATATGCAAATTAGCCAGTAAGTCCTACAGAGTGGTAGCCCTTACATATAATAGTGATTGTAGCTATTTGAATAAAATGGTCAGTTGAAATTGGAGAGTGATAATTCATCAGATCTATCACAAAAAATAGGCATGGAACTTATTTTCATATACAAGAATGGTAATAATGTTAAGAATCTTTTGGAAAATAAGACAAGGAAATGGACATTGTAGTAAAGGATATGCTCAGATGTTGCAGCTGTGGCCCAGTAATAACCAACCTTTGGCTATAGTTTCTATATATGTTCCTTGTTACAACAGGACACAGTTTGTTCGATTATATTCATGAGGGTCAGCATGTAAAAATTGATAGTAAAAGTGAAACCATCCTCTGTGGAGGTCAATACAACGTAACACTAGTGGGGCGGTTTATCTTGTAGAATGTTCATCCTGCACTTTGTTCTAGTTGGGGAAGATTAAGAGATATTTACTTAAGAGAATATGTAAACGTTTATGCCCTATAAACAAATATGACACTAGTAATGCTCTTTATGAACATTTTCTTAAATGTAGTAATTTTATTAAATTCAAGTTTTTTTTTTTTTTGTTAGTTACAAATTGGGTAATCTACTTGCTGTGAATCTAGGAGAGTACTTGCTTTTAATCTGCTAATTCCTAGGCCTAAATATGCATTGCTAGATTCTACACTCAGCTCTTTCCACAGAACATCCTTCTTCAAAACCACATTACATAAAATATGCTGAACAATTTGTCTGGCTGATCAAAGAGTACATGATTGTCTATGGGTTACCAGTTACTGTTAAGATCTACCTACTTTTTTCTTCATTGACCTCCAAGCTGCCAAATATGGAATACTATCCTCTTCTTAACAGTAGACAGTTACAACTTTAATTAGTTACTCATGCTGTAATGCATGTTAAGCATGCCTTTTCTCTGTCTGTTGTCAAGAAAGTTTTTTTCCAGGATTTTTCTCACTTACTGGAAACAGATACTTTATGAAATTGAAAGAAATTTGTTATGTTCCATTTTCAAGTGAAAGAGCATGTGACTAGAATATATAAAATCAATTGCTTCAGGAATGAAAGACACGTGCCATCTATCAGCCAGGGTTAAAGCGTGTGATATAGGCCATGTTAGGCTGTTATGTAATTTTATCAGCATACTAATTTTTTCTCACTGGCCACTGTACATATAGCATGCACAGGAATTTGTATATATCTACTACAGATACACAAACTTGCTAATTTCAAAAATCACATATGACAAACTCTAATCTAAGACTGAGTAAAAATAGATTCCATACTTATTTGTGATGAGCTGTTTTACATCAAGCTGCAAAGTGATTATCATAATAAACACGATATGTCATATTCAAATTGTAAACAGTACACAAGACTTTTCTTGGAGGTTCATATAGTTAGAATGTATGTGGCCCAATAAAAAACAACCTTTGATCATATTGTCTGTATGTGCTCCTTGTTAGAATAGGACACAGTTTATTACAGACATTTTCCAAATGATTTACTGGTTTTAAAACCATCTTGTTATGTAAGGGTGGTGACTAGAAGTTATATAATGTTTGCCCTTTGACAGACTAGGACCTAGAATATTAACATCTAAAAAACTTAATATTTCTGCAAGACATTACAGTGGGAAACAATTTTTGTGATTTGTATACAGTGATCTTACAGAATGATACAGACTATACATTCTTCTTAACCTCACATAAATTGTGGGCTTATTTAGATTACTTTTTAATGTGTAAATCACCAGCACCCCTAGGTCCTTCTCTAATCATTCACTTTTTACCATTCAATGAAAGCTCTCAAGCATTCATCAAGTCAGAGTAAACTGGAGATGAATCCCCAAATTTGCTAAACAATGAAAATGTGGTCAAAGTGACTGATCTGTAGTTAAAAAAAATTTCTTCTTCATCATCCGCTAGATGCAAGATAGAGGACACTGAAAGTTAAACTAAAGAGGATTTTAATTAGACTCATTTCATATTCCAAAAAGACCTGAAATAAACAAAAAGAATGGATTAACCATTGGATATAAAGACAGAAACTTTATTCATTATTAAAATAATTGGAAGATGACTTAACTCGTTTCAATTTTCAAATTTAGAATATGTTAAATATAAAATCAATGCCAGATATTCCAAATAGGTATACCCCTTCTAAACTTCTAGTGAGTATGTTAAAGCTTAACTCCACTAAGAATAACATTCAACCAGTTAGGGACAATGGGACAACATACAGAAATTCTCAAGATATTCCTCAACAATTATATTATACTTATCAAAACATCTGTTCTGAATTAAATCTATAATCATAAAATATATTTGTTAATACATAAACATATTTAAAGTTCAAATCTTTACAATGCTGATAAATCCATTTGAGAGCTCAGACATTAAAAATAGCCATTAACAAGTCAACACTGGGGAAAGCTCCAGAGTGAGATAGTTACAGATCCTGTTTTTTTAAATGTATATGATACATGGCTCCAGCACTAATTAAGTTATGCAGTTATATTTGAAGCAGTGACATCAAAGATATTTACTTAAATCAGACCAAACTCATTTTCATATATGAACCCAGTACAGACACTTCTATTATAAAAGATTGATATTCCTTTATATTAAAATAATGATAATCATAAGGGTAAAGAATGTGAAGCTTAATAGGAAACATATTAATGCCATTGTTCAGTATAGATTTATGGAATGGAGGCTAATGCAAGATAATATAATGTTGGAGATGGCTACTTTGTACAATAAATTCAACAACAGTGAGATAATTTTTGCAATAGATGCCAGTAAGGTATTCAGCAGAATGTGTATTGCTAAAATAAATGACCTATTTTTGTTGCGTGTTAAAGTTAAAATCACAACTTTGTCTTTGAGTTTTGGTATTAGAAGAAAAATGTAAACAAAATATGCTGGGATTTGTATAACTATTTATTTATTTATTTATGCATTTTATTCACACGTTTTAATTTGCATATGTTTGTATTTGTTTAAGTTTTTTATTGAGCTGAATTCATGATGGGTTTTGATGGTTGTGTTGTTATTTGTATGTTTTTTTCAAGGTGGATGTTTTGAATTTACTGGTTAATTGATTAAGAATTACATTGTTTTATACTGCAGGTAATCTACATATTCTTTTACTATTTAAATGTGGTTGATTTTGCTGTTAGGTATTCTGGAGAAGTCCACTATTATATGGGACAAAAGCACTTAATCTTAATAAATTCGAGCTTGACCGAGTAGTCCTCTTTCTATTCTTTTTTTGTTTGTTTTATATTCCTATTCTAGGCAAACTTTTAAACAAGAATATCCCTCACGTCTTCTGATATATATTTAATCTGTTTTATTTTTCTGCATCTAAAGCCATACAACACTTCTACAAAAATATGTATAGAGATTTGACATGGTTGCCCTTTGCCACTTTCAGAGTATTCTTTTACAGGAACCATTATTCAGCCAAAAATCACTTCATCCATCAATTACAGGCATAAAGTCTCTGAACCAATGTATCAAAAAGCATATAATTGTTTGATATTTAATCTTTCTTCAAATACAAATATATCTGTTAAACATCTTCTAAACATAATAGAGGACTGCAGCACCTAATTATAAATTAGAGTTACAGAAATCTACTTTATTTTCACTGAACTCCTGCCTTACTCTGACTAACCTTTCTATAGTGAAACAAATATGTATCTCAAGTGAAAAATAAAATATTTATGAATGAAATATAATTCAAACTTAAAGATCTCCTTCGCTTCAGATATTGATGGCAACTTACAAAATATCAACCTGAACTTAGACAGATGGAGACAAGTATAATTCAACCTTTTTTCAATAATCCATTTGTTAAAATGTATATATTCCCTTAGTTATCAAACTTTATGAATAATATAATTTTTAGGATTCTAACAGAAGTTTTAAAAAAGATTACCAGTTAAGTTATCCATTTATTTGGAATGGTAAAAACTGTAGAATCAGCCTTAACAGATTAGTGGAACCTAACAAAAAATGGAGGTTTAAAAATTCATAAAAATTATCCACTGACTCACGGATAGGGCACAGATAATGAAAACACGGGGAGTTATCCCACAAAGAGAACAGTCACCAGTCGAGTTCCCAAGGGTTCTGTGCTGGGACCTCTTCTGTGTAGCATCTACATTTCTGAAGTAAAAACCAATACCAAATAACTGTGGGTGAGCAAGTTTGCAGATAACTGCAAAGTAGGAGCAGTCATTGAATCCCCAAATGACTTAGCTATCCTGCAGGAAGGTTTGTCTCAAATAAATAACTGGAGCCAAAATCATTATCTGAAACTAAATGCAAAAAACATTCATTATTGTATCCTTTTTGAGGTCATCTACCTCAGAGAACTACCACATCAACAATATGTTAATAAGAGTTGACCTAGCTATTAAGGATTTGGGACCTTATGTGGACAGTGACTTAACTTTTGACCAACACATGTCCGTTGTTTTTAATAAATCCTTCTGTATTACACAGCTTATAAACAAAGGGATTATGTCTAGATTTATGGATGTTATTGTCCCCCTTTACTCAGGCCTAATTAGGCCCATCATTGAATACACAATATATGCATACACACACACACACACACACACATATATATATATATATATATATATATATATATATATATATATATAGGTTTACCTTTACAACAGCGAAACACATATGAGTGAACCGTAGCCACGAAAATCAAAACACCGACAGTTTTCAATGTTCAAAAATCAGCAAATTGAAAAGCAGATTCACTGATTTTTGAACATTAATGTTGAAATGAAAATGTAATGAAGTGTAAAGCAGGGGCCAAGCACCCCTGCACCCCCCACACCCCCCTACTTTAATATTCTAACTCAGAGATCGCACTACAGTGGGGAAAGGGACCATTTTCTGATCCCCACTATAGTGCAATCCACCCCAAAATGCTGAATCTGCAATGAGCGAATGTCACTGTGCATTCACTCATTGCACATTCTAACCTTTTTCTGTTCTGCGTTTGCAAACATCCTTTCGGACAACTGCTGTTTGCCCTTGTGCAAAACGCACACATGAAGGACCATATATAATATATATATATATATATATATATATATATATTTTTATATATATATATATATATATATATATATATACACACACACACACACACACACACACACACACACACACACACACACACACACACACACACACACACGCACATGCATGCAAAATTTGGGATTCATATCTTTCTCAAAGCTAATGCTTTTCAACTTTTTGGGTGAATTGTTCCAAGATTGAGAGTACGGGCTTCAGCCTCAAGAAAAGAGGTCTTTTATCTTATGAGCAAAATGGTTTAGCTGCATTCTTAACATCCTGTTGTCAAACATTACTTGAGCATCATATATTTCAAACATCATAATCTTAACTAAGGTTATATTTTATAATGTAAAACCTTGTGTTGGCAAACAGTTATGTCTCTTAATGATGAAAAAAGTTTAATCAAAAATGTCTAAACTCTTGGAAAAAATACTGTAATTTCAATAGTTTGTGAAAGAATATCCATTCTAAAAGTTAATACAGAGGATTAATGCTATGAATTGTTAATGAGCTGCTTTCTGTAGTTCAGGGTTTGTGTCTGTTAGCCTCCATTTGCCTACTATGTAATTCAGAGTATGTCCCAAAACCAACCAGTGCTTGTGAGCAACTGGGAAAATTAAGGTAAGCACCTTGTGCATCCTAGCACCTAAACTATGGAACTCCATTCTTCTTGCAATCGGAGGCATCCAAAAGTACTCGGACTTCAGACAAAGCTCAAAGAACCCTCTTCATATAAGCAAAGTGCAGCTGCACTCACTGAGGTCATGCTACATGAACCCTACAGCTTTCTCATATCCCTTTATTCCCATTTCATTCTTCCTTATCACATCTTGTCATCCCCTTACTTACTGCCTGTCATTCACCCTACTTCCATCATCTCCTTGTGTCTCTCTTACACTTTTTCTGCTTTCTACTCCTGTTTCGTCTGCATGCATCTCTAGCCTTTTCTCTGTTTTCTCCTCATTGTATCCTTTTCTGCAACTATTCTCACTTGACTCTTCTAACGTCTTCATACTTATTTATAAAATGAATATATAATATCCCAGTAGCATAAGCCATCTTGGACGTTATGCCTACATTTTATACATAAAGCTCCGCTAGGCATAATTCCATTTTTTTCATCCATGTTTTGACACTGCAAACTGTTTCTTGATCTAAATGTTGTAACATATTCTTCTGTCTTTAAATGTGTATACATATTTGTTTTTAGCATATCCTTCTATCTGTAAATATGCTTTGTTCATTTCTTATGTGATACTATTCACCCGGGCTGTGACTGCAAATAGTCCACTGAGATCAGTGCACTACCTCAGTAAATAAATATAAATAAATAAAATAAATAAATGGTCTCTTGGTTTATATGCCTAGTAATTAATCCCTGTGTTATGGGAGAATATTTGTTGCATTTGCCAAATGTCTTAGAAATGATCACAAAATGAAAAACTTTTGGTCATCAGTTTTATTGTCATTTCATTGCATTGTCCTTGTGGCAAAACCCAGTTTACCTTTGTATTAAGTATTAAACATTGAATTAATAAGCTAATTTAAGGGCCTTCCCATTTTGTATCAAAGTGCATATCAATCCCAGCTTACACTTACAATAACTCCTCTATTGTTCTTTGCACATAAGATATTTGTTAAAGCAGTTCTGTCTTTCAGTGCTGTCATTATATTAGTTTAAAATACAATAAAACTTGATTTCAGAAAAGTCATGCAGCAGAAATTCCTAATTAATGTATTCAAAAACAGTGCCAACCATGCTTGGACCTCATCGACCTGACTGAACTATAGAAGAGATTCTAGTGTCTTATCTCTTCTATTATACAATTATAACAGCAATATTAAAACAGATAAGCATGCCATTACCACGAAGGAATGCCAAAAACCAACACAAATGTCTATAGTATAATGTCAGGTGGCTGAGATTGATTCCACTGCGTATTGCTACCTAGAGGTGGTTTTCTTGGCCAGCTACCAACTTAGGCCCTTATGCAGAAGCTCTAACTGTGCTGAGGTCAGCAAATGTTGATCAACGAGGTTTGCCTGAAGTAATGTTTTTCCTGTTTCTGGCACATCCCTCATATTTAAAGCCTCTTTGTCCAAAGTGGCTCTCAGATTAGTGGGATGCAACATGCAACCTGATTTTCTTCCATTTAAATATGTTAAGAACTGGGCAAAAGGATTTCTTCAGTTGCATTTATTTTACAGACTAATTATTGTCAAATCATATGTGAAGTCCCATGTATTTCAGTTGCACATTAAACAAGGCAGCTTTCAAAACAACCTCTTTTCTTGAAAATTATGAAATGTTTTTACCATCACTCAACTAATAGTTGCAATCTAGTGATACAGTAAGCTTTCTCATTTACTGTTGTTTTAAATGCTGGACACCCCAATAGCTCTGCTTTCCAATGTAGGATAAACTGTGGCATACATCTTCCTTTCGCTTTCTGTTGTAATTGTAAAATTCAGAGATTGCTTCATCTAGCATAATTTTCTTATTTTCGACATATTTAGCAAGCTAGGTGTTCTGCTTTTGAAGCAAGTCAGTTTGTAACTTAGCTTCCTTGAAATGACCAACAGCATTTGTCACTGACATTTCAATCACACTAATTCTGCTCCTCATCACCACGATGGCGGTTTAGAATAGGGATGCCATATAAGAATTCATCTTATCGATCATATTCACTAATGTGGGCAACTTCATTGCAGCAGTACATTATTTTTTGTTAGATAGTGGTACTTTGGCCCTTGCATTAACATACCAAGTTTACATATCCCTTATATCCAAAAGGTCCAAGTGAAACACTGGAAGAGAATATGAGAAATCTTGGATCTCTGATAGCAAATTTTCTGGTGTCCTCGTATGTACTGAACACCATAATATGATTACTATGTAGAAAAGAGATTAATTCCAGTATGACTGATCTCCAACAATTTTGCTTGCTAAATTGCTAACAGAGTGGTACATGCCTGGAATTCTTCAGAAAGACCCTTCCCAGATTAGGGCATGCACTATGGAACTACTTCCCAAATGATGTGAAAAACAATCTTGGAAGTCATTCAAACTATCACTGAATGACCACCTACATAAAGAAGCTTTCATGATGCTGGCTAAAAGATTTGATTACCCATCTATGAAATTTTACTATAATGGAAATTGTATTAATCTGACAAGTGCAAAGGCTGCTTCAGAAGTATATGTAAATATGTATACACTACTTTTAAGCATGTACATGCTTTCTGCTGTATTGGTTCCCCTTTATTATACTGACATTTCAGACTTTTAAGCATATACATATTTTATGCTATATTGGGTCCCTTTATTATATTGACATTTCGGAATGTCAAACTGCACGTTTGGACTATGTGACTGACACTCCTAAACACTGAACTGCTTGTTTAGAGATCATTTGTACAGTGCAGATTGTAAATTTACCCTTTTCTTCTCTGTAGTGTGGTGTTGGAGTTGATATATATAATTACCAGGGTGTGTGGTATGAAGGGCAGGCTTGTCCCCTTGCAAAAAACACAGCTTTGTGTATTTTTGTTGTTTTCACTGTTCCATAATGTTGATAGTATGTGTTTGATGTTCTGGAATGTTGATAAAACATCATAGACTCACTGTATTATATATTGTTTTGCCTCAGATATAAAAGCTGTATGTAATTATTTTGTGCCGTACTATTGCATATTATTCACTTTTATTTTATACTGTTGTTCAGTGCCTGAGTCATAACTGAAAAAGGTCAGGAGACCAGCTCACCTACCCGATAAACAAATTGCAAATAAAAGATGCACATTTATTACTGTACTAATTTTTGGTACATTATCAATTGGTTTTAATAAAGTACTATTTTTCCAGCATCATTAGTATTCCATAGTTTTCTTCTGTGCCGAACTTTGCAGTCAAACTTTGCAGTCACTTTGATGGAAATTGTTTGTGTGCATTTTTAGCACAGAACCAGCATGATGTCTGCCTTTCTTTTAATTATGCTTCTTTTTGGTGTCTCTGATCTTTTTTTTTTTTTCCAGATTTTTCTGCTGCTTTGATTATCTCATATGCAGACGTAGAGGATCACATATTTCTAAGAGGGCATCCACTGTAGAAACAAGAGATCACTAACACAGTATAAGAAACAGACAAGTCAGAGTCTTGAACACTGAGGACATATAAAATCTCCCTTTACACAAACGACAAACCTTTATGTGAAAAAGCATGCCAAAAGCATCTTAAATAAGGAGGCATAAGAAATAGAAAGAATGTTTAGAAGTTATCTGGTTTTAGGAAAGCTCTGTAACTGCTCATTGATTGCTTAAATTGTCTCTGTAATCACTCGTTATGACAATTGTGACTTTCTGTTTAATAGTCTTTGTAAATAATTATTGCATTATTACTCTTTCCCCTAGGGCTACTGCTAAAACTAAGTCTCCTGCCCAATCAGATAATGAAATTGAAAAATATATACTTATTAAAGCAGATATAAAGCAAAGCTTTTAAGCCCACATCAGTATAGTCAGGACGGGGAATACATAATTTTATAGCCACTTAAGAACTCATAGAAAAAAGATACGGCTGGCTACAGTGAACACATTTCAACAGTAAGTGTCTGTACCTGAATAGTAAGTCAGTGCTTAATCGTCCAGCCCACATGATGTCTGGGCATTGTATGAAATTTACATTGCAATGGACCTTCTTAATAAAGGGTTAGTATTAAACATATTTGTGTCAGACTATTTGCAGTTTAAAGCTCATAATGTCAATGTCAGGGTGCTCTGAAACCCATTGATAGTCAGTGTACAGCTGACATCCTTCACAGACAAGTTGGTGTGGACAGCAGTAATGCTTTGTGATCAGTATGCTATTTCAGAACCACAACTGGAAGCTCATCATGTAATGCCTTTCAGTGTACCGGAGTGGCTGAATATGTTTGGGGCGTTCTTGAGTACATAAAATATATGGCTGGTTTTCAGCCAAAAAACAAATGTTTTTTGATGTGTCAGTTTATCAATGTTGCTTTTTTTTTAGTTAACAACAAAATGGTTACAACTATCATCATAGATGTCTAGTCACTATATATTCAAACAAGGTCTTCACTTAAATAGTAAAAAATAAATAAAATGATATTGGCCAGATTCCAAAAGAGTTGCTCTCAGTGTAAGTGACTTACTTGGTGCAAGACTTATCTATAAATAGGATTACACCAGGGACCAGATTCCAAAAGATCTGCTCTCAGTCACATATACCGAGAGAAAGTTTTTTTGAGTTAACCCTATCATATAATATATGCAATAGAGATATAGAAATTGGTTTGCAATATTTTAACGAAGACTTTAGGGCCTTTAATACAAGTTTTTATTTAGAAGAAAATAATAACACAGGCTTTTAAGAGAAACTGAATATTTTGTTTAGCTCTTTTAAACTTTCTAAGGTGAATGATTGTGAGGTGCAGACCTTAAGTCAGTCTATATGTAAAGAAAAGATACTTTAGACAATCCAGGCTACCTCTAGGAAGAAAACACCAGGCTGTAATGGCCTGAGTACAGTTATATCAATTTCTTTTGAACATTATTATAAGTGCATTAGAAAATCTCTTTCAAGAGATACCAGAAAAGGGTTGTCTTCCCTCCTCTAAGAAATAATTCATAATTTTTGTTATTCCTAAGAGAGGGAGGGATCCCACTAAAATTACCAATCATAGCTCTGACCCACCTTTAATAAATGCCAACAGATGAGTTATTTTCCTTTTATATTCTTGAACTAGCTGCTTGTTATTAAAACAAAGCTTATGACACTTAAATTCCACTATCACTACAACCAAACGGTAGTTTCCTAAGAAAACATGTTTTTCTTTCAGAAATAAAGACTTCATCGGAACCATCATTAAACTGAGTTGACACAGCAAAAAAAATCCTTTGTCAGATGATATATAGCAAAAAAATTCTTTGTCAAATGACATGCTTCATTCATTCTTTTCAGATCCTAAACTATCTAAATTGTTTTTATCACAGTAGGCGAGGCATCACCGACCAAGAAGATTTACCTGGCAGTAAATTAACATGCCAGGGGGTGACAGGAGATACTGGCTAGGTAGGTTTGGTGTAGGAAGTAAGGGGTAGGAAGTGCAAAGGTAGCAGGGAGCCTAGTGAGGGCCTAAGAAGAAGATCATAGAAAAGAGAGAGCAGAGGAGTAGGACAGAAAGATAACATGAAAAAAAGGAGAGAAGGAAAAATTCTTGTTTGAGTTTTGTCATGCAGCAACAGAGGTATTTTAACTCCCAATGAGGTAAGTGAAGGGGAATGTCTATAATACTGGCTAGAATTGTGGGATGGGTATGTTTCTTGGTTTTTTTTTTTTTTGAGCTTACAATTATGTTAGCAGTGTTTGACAACATGCAGACAGTTGTGCAGGATTGTTTAATTATCCATGCAGATCTGTTTATCTTTACTTTCACTTGGCCGGAGCATGCATGAGTGTGTTTGTTTATGTTTAGGTGGTGTGTGCATGTTCCTTGAATGCTGCTGGTTGGGGGAGAGGATGCTTGAGTTGGTTGGTTTGTATTATATTGCTAGATTGTGGTTACTTGGTGGATTAGGCATTAGGCTACATATCGGCAGTCAGGGGTCTGACTTGTCATAGCTGAGGGTTGCTGCACTAGGTTATCTGTTTTTGGTATGTTGTGCTGCATATTAAGGACGGGTAGACATTTGCTGATAGTGGCTTAAACCAAGCTGGTGTAGGGATCATATGGTTGCAGACAGCACGTGTTTGGGCCTTCTAAGACTGCAAATAGAAACAAGAATATGTGATGCAGTTGCTGCAAATTTCAGTTGCTACATGTGTTTTAAAAAGAGAGGGAGAAGGAGAATGCCACAACTGCAATAGGGAGTAGATTGTCATAATAATAATTAAAAAAAAGAAAAAAAAAGAGAGAAGGAAAAAAATCCCCACTTTTAGAGTATATAGAGTGGACATGGGGGCTGTTTTGCTTTACGTTTGCCTTCCCTTTCTTGTGATGTGGTTTTGCTTCCTGGCAACTCAGTGAGATTGCATTTGCTTAGTAATGCAAGACAACTAGAGTTACTTAAAAGGCTCAGTAATTCCAGATGTTAGTTTTAAGTACCTTTGTTGTGCAGCAAATACAAGCTGATGTAAACATCTACTGACTCGAAATGTACACACTGCAGTTAGTCAATAATGTGATATATTAGATTTTCATATGACTTTTTCTTCAGTAAAACCCATTTGATACAAACTCTGTTTTATTGCTGGTTTCTTGATAAAACTGCAGAAGATTGTAATCAGTCTGCTATGCCAGGCAATAGGTTTTCTTTCTCCATATTATTCAGCAATTGCAAGTTGTTGAAAAATCCATTTTATTTTGATTTGCTGATCACAGGGCTTAAAGTAAGGCCAGACATTAAATTTTCACAATTTTTATTGTTTGGCAAATGCATGTAGGTACAAGATCTGATTTTCTGTTTTAAATTGCTAAATATTACTCCATCAGTAATGCCAACATTTTTATATTTTTTTATTATGCATGTTTAAAAAATCAGTAATGTTTGTAGCATTAGGTGAGATAGAGTAACAGGTAAAGACTGTATCTGACTTGGGCCCTTCATCATGTTTATTTTAGCTCTGATGACAGTCCTAGTGATACATGGATTAATTACAGAACTTGCATTAAAATGCTATTTCTTTTGCAGTTTATGTAAGGTGTTCAAAGTTACATAGGTTCATAGATATATACTAGGCTAATGACCAGAAGGACCTTTATAAGCCTAGCTGCACAACCCAACCCAATTGGGTCCCCATGTAACATGGCCATCTATTAGGAGGGATATGTTAGTTATGAGGTTACTAAAGGTGTTTTGTGTGTGTGTGTGTGTGTGTGTGTGTGTGTGTGTGTGTGTGTGTGTGTGTGTGTATGTGTGTTGGGGGAGTATGGTAGTTAAGGAATACTTACTGTCAGCCTCTGTCTATCAGAGACATGGGGGCCAGGCTGGGAGTGAATTTTTGATTTCCCATCCAATGGTCAAGGTTACTTTTGAATAAGGTTAGGGATGGACTCTGCTTCACATGGATGAGGTGCCTATTTCAGAGCATTGGGATCCTTTGAGGCACATATATTATCTGTCTCACTAGCAGGTTCTGTTTAAGTCACAAGCAAAGTTTAAATCTTTGGATCTAGTGTTTCTGGTGCTATTCATTTTGCTGATGTGCAAAAGGTCCATCAGGGCTGGATCTGAGGATACCTTATATGGCAGGCATAGATCATCTCTCAGTAGAAGTAGGAGAATGAGTACAGCGATCAGGCTGCAATCTGTATAGGACAATATATAATAATACCCTACATTCTCTTGGAAAGCAACCTTTGAACCTTTGTGGGGATTCCAACTGTTGCATATGCCTAGACAGGTACATGCCAAAGGGGGCATTGTGCTCAATGATGGGTCAGAGAAGGGCTGAGTGACGTGCTATTATAATTTCCTTGGACCCGGATGCCAAACCCCTACTTAGAAGCTGGGCACCATAGAATTATTTTCTTAGTACCTTGGCTATGTGCTGGTCATAGCCTAGAATACTGTCTACATATGTTCTCATATCCCTAACTACTAGGTCAGCTCTTAGGGGTGTCTTATCTATGGAATAATTAACCTGGGTGGACTATTCCCAAAAGACACTATAATGCATTTCATGGCATTAAGTTTTAATTTGTGACTTTGGCACCAGTCATTCATCTGTTTTTGACCCTCTTGTAGGATATTATTGTCATGAGGTGAATCAATGACAGCTCCCAATTAGCTGTTGTTTACAAATCTGGTGTGACTGAGTCCCTTGACATTAGCCTTGACCTCTGAGAAGTAGATGCAAAATAGGAGCAGGCCCAGCACTGAACCCTGAGGTACTCTAGTGATGACCAGTCTCTTGGTGGAAGTGGTCTCACCTGTGAACAGTTGTCAATCCTGCAAGTTATGTAGGGATTTATTTAGTTTGGTGACTTTGTCAACAATACCTGAGTGGTGTACTGTATCAAACTCCTTTGTTAGGGTTAGGTATGCGGTATACACCATTTTCCACTCCTACCTTGCCTTGTTGGCCCTCTCAAAGAAGTCTACCAGGTTAAGTAGGTTAATCTTCTTTGAGAAAACCAAACTGGAATGTGTCCACTGTCTGTAGGTCGCCAGTGTCTTTGCTGACCATTTCCATGATAATTCGTTCCATGGCTTAGCATATTAGACTAATTGGGTCTGTAGTTTCCAGGGTCGGTTGATGGTTCACCTTTGAGAATAGGGATAACCTTTCTGTCCATTCACATGGTACATAGCCTATTTTGAGGCTATAGTTAAGAAGTGACTCACATTGTCCTGATAAGTCATGATTCAAGCTGTTTAGGAGGCAACCTGCGAGTATTGTCTGGGCCCACTAAGCCTGTGTTTTTGGCCTTAGCAAACACTGATATGACTTTCTTCCTCTTAATAACTGGAGAGTTACACTAGTAGGAATTTCATGGGGGGAGGCAGTAGGAGAGTAGGGAGTAAAGTTAGAGCTGAATTTGCCAGCCAGCAGATTCACTACATCACTTTACATCTACCACCAGTTCAGCACACTGCTGTTTGTTACTTTTAAGATTTCAGACATAGCTATATATGGCCTTGTGGTTGTCTCTAGTCTGTAAGGCTAACTTTACCTCATAATTATACTTGTTGCATGTAATTAGCCTCTTTGTTTCCTGTTTAGGTCAATTAGTGAGCTCTTGCCACTATGAGAGCTGCTCTTTCTGGTTTTGGCCATGACTTTTTTTCCTTTTGTTATATACCCTGTCAATGTTTGGATACCACCATTGTGGTTTGTTTTGGGGGGTTGTTTTCAGCTTACTTCTGGTTGGTACAGCAGCCTCTATGTGGATATTTACATGGTTGTTCACGGTTTCTGTGAAGAATTCTGCATAGTTTGCTGTGAACTCAGGGTTTGGACGGGGCATTTAATTTTGACAAACTGTCACTTAATAGAGTGGTTCCTAACTTTTACGTGTTTTGCTGGGATTTCTGTGTTGATTTTTATTTCAAAGAAGACAGCTTTGGGATCCAGCTTCACTGGTGTGGATGCAACATGGGGGGCAGTGCTTTTCCATGTTGGTTAATACCAGATCTAGTATGATTGGACCTCTGTTTAGTGTGCACCATTCTCTGCATTACAGCCAGATTGGGACTTCTGCTGTATGTTCATGAGCTTTAACTGGATGCTGGGTATCTGTGACTAAATTTCTGGGCCAGATAGTACCTTCTCTTATATTTTGTAGTGCCAAAGATATCTCTGTGGTTTAGAATAGAGCAATTTAGGAACCATAATTACCTACCACCTTTTTTCTCATTCTACAAACTAATTAGTGGCAGGGGAATATTGATGGCCTATACTTAGTTATATTGTGATTTCAGGTCATGCCTTTAGTCAGTGGAGGACAAGGTGTAAGGACATATGGTGCTATAGCAAGACAGGCACTGTATAGTAGATTGCACAATATCAATATGGTTGGCAGTGTAACCACATGGTTAGTTAGCTGGCCTGAGTTGATGTTATAGTGGAAGATAGACAAGCGCTAAGGCAGGTCCTCAGAAAGGGTTTAGACATTGTATGACAAATTGCAATGGTACTTCAAAAGCTGCTATGGAGAGGAACAGAACCTGCAGTTGTAGAGGTAACTAGCTCTTGTTACTGGTCTGCATTGGTAGGCCAGTTGTGTTTCAGGATCATGAGGGATGCATTTGAGCAGCAGCAGCAACAGTAGTAGCTACAAGCTATCTTGGGCAAAAGATGCAGAGAATATTTGAAAGAATCTGCCCACCATAACCAAACCCATCCATCAGACAGAAACAGAGGTAACAACAGTGCCAGGAGTACAGAAGTTGAACTGTGATGGGAAAAATGGCATAGAAAGATGCCACAAAGATGCCAGGATGAGTCAGTAGCATGTCAGAGGAGGTGTTAATCAATAACATGGTCAAGCCAGAAATTAAAGCATGGGAGCATGATCAATGTGGTGTAAAAAGCAAAGGGGTAGCTAACAGTGATGGCAAAGGGAAAGGAGAAAGCAGAATAAGGAAGACTTGCAAGACGCTGTAAGAGGACTGGACAGTGAGACAAGGGGGTGTCCACAGGAGAAAAGCAGTATAGTAGGGAAAGGCCCAAGTGGAGCAAGGAGTTACAGATCAAGAGGTCTGGAAGATAGACAGGGTAAGTTGATTGAGCTTTTGGTGACACAAAAGTTGAGAAACTCTGAAACATCAGAGTGTCACTTGGAAGGAAATGGAGGGAGAAGGGGGATAAGGCATTGAGGTGGGATCACTGATGGATAGTCAAGACAATAATAAAGCAGATGGTCGCAGCAAAGGCATAGTCTCCCCATATGTTTCAGTAATAGAATGCTTTGTCATTCATTTGTCCTGAAAAGGTAAAACAGTAGACAGACAAGGCAGGTTATATACACCTCTTTTCCCTGCTGAACTGCCCATGAGAGAAACAAAAACAGACAGATACTATAAATAGAGACCATTCATTAAGTAATCCTAGGATAACTAGCTGGTACAGTTTACAGTTTACTTGAAGGTCATGGCTGACCACAGTATAGTGATGCTAAAAGGCACATGGATGTATCATTATAACATTATGAAGTTTCGGGCTAGCAGGTCTGACATGAGCCTGCTAGAATATGATGAGTTCAAATGCTGTAAGATTACTGAACCAGAGTTACCACAGGTCAAAGTGGTCACGTCATTGTTGTGGGAAATAGGCTATAAGGAAGGAGTGCAGCATGCTGACTGTGTTTTTTTTCATAAGATAAATTATGTCAGGGCTTAACAAATCTGACATCTGGGCAAGGACTAGCAGCATTTGGGGATTATACCCCATGCCGTTTTAGTTTAATTATGAACAGTGTTTTCCATAACAGTTGCAATTTCACCACTAATTTCTGGTCTGTTTGGGCTCATGCAACATCACAAGCACACAGGGGACAGTGGGATAAGCCAAGAGGGACTGCCTTCCCATGTCCAAATAGAGGAGATGGTGCCTTGGCTCAAAGAACACCCAGATATGGAAGTATCCTGAACGTTTAACAATAGCAGGAAAAAACAGAAGTGAAATAAACCATGCAGTTTCTTCACTACAATTTATGGAATCTAATATAGGATCTATAAAATTCTCTGACTGACAAGTTTGCTGAAAGAAAAGGTAGAAGTTCATTAGAAGATTCTAAACATCAATACTTGGCATAGATTGGGACACTAGAGAAACTAGTAAACACTCTGAAAACATCCATTTTTGGCTGGGAGTTCATTCTGTTTGTGGTAGTATCACCATAAGGGCCTTAATGAAGATATAAACATAAATAAACTCTCAGCTGCAGTTCAAAATACATTTCTTGCTCTCATCAGATCTCAACAGAGTTCATAGGACTAAGAACTATCAAAAGAAGTCAGGTAGTTGTGATTTTTCATATTCAAATCCTAATCCAAATAGGTATCAAGTTTAGAATGGCCTATTTTTGTTTTTCACTTTAACTTTTTTATGGAAATGTATATAGTTCAAAGTAGAGAAGGTTCCCATTCTCTGTAAAGCTGCAAATAATATTTTGGTCATGGATGAAAATGAAGCTCAGTATAAAACTGTAAGTTTCATTTTTGTGCCATACATTCAGCATGAACCTTGCTAGTTGACATTTTTCTTTCTTCACTTGATTCATTTGTGGCTCTCCACTAACTGGACCACTAACTTTATATATCTGAGAATAACTTTTGAATTGTATGCTTTAAATTTGGTCAATCACTTTCATAACTAAGTAGATTCACAATAGTCTTTATATACTGGTTATGTTATTGTTTTTAGAGATTGTAACTGATGGGTGTGGCTGGGTTTGCAATGTTGGAAATGTTTTACCCACAATCAGCCTCCTATATACTTGGTGCTGAACCTTTTAGTAAAGCCTTACTGAATAATAGTTCTAGAAGTTTAAATACGGGCGCGTAATATTTCCAAAAAGCCAAAAGGACAACTACTCAAGAAATGCAGCACAGAATTAAAGTGCCTACCAGAAGGTTTATTTTTTTTTCTTTTAAATATTTATAGATCTTTGGTACATAGCATTATGTTGCTTTTCCAAAAGAATTTGCTGTCAGGTTTTGTTCCTCAAATCTGGATCCTGTATATCTAACTTGATTATTTTTTATTGGAATGTCTTAGTGGCAGTACAGATAGGTTTGCCAGTGGACAGGGTGCACCTGGATCTTTCTAGGTCTTTTGTTTCTATTACTCATGATTCAGTCAGATTATGCACGGTATTAAAGGAAATAAGTTCATGTAACATGGATTAGTAACTGGTTCACAACAAAAACATTTAAAGTGAAAGTTTGGAATGTGAAAGTTTTGTTTATTGATGTCAGATATTCCATTAGAAGAAGGAGCTTGAGTAAGTAAATTTGCTGATAATTCCAAAATCACATCAATTGTAAATTCAGTAAAGGATCAAGCTAGAATTCAGGGAGTAACAGATAAATTATTCTTATGGTCCATGAGTATATCAATAGAATTTAATGTTGAGAAAACTAGGGTAATCCATTTCAAAGTTAACAATCTATATTATCCATATGCTATGAATTATGAGATATTAAATGATGATAATATGATGAAGGACTGCAATAAAGGACATTTTGAGAAGTATTGCCAGCAGGGATGAAAGTGAAAGTGTTTTACAAGTCAACTGTTAGACCTTGTATTAAATATTGTGCCTCAGCTTATGTATATAATTGTGACCAGACATGATGATTAAAATGAATTCTGATAATTTTTTAGAATGCAGATTACTAGGGATAAACATTTGTGTTATTTGGATAGGCTTAACTGGACTGCCACCATAGTCAGTCAGCTGCAGGTTACTTCAGGACAACCTTATTTTAATTTATATATGTTTTGCAAATGATCTCTTGGCAGCTAGTTCAGGCACTGAATTTAGATCTAACAATCTAGAGCTTAGACATTTTGGTTTGTTTGTTCCTCACTTTTTAAATCTACTCTGGGGAGAGGGTAATTCCATGGAAGAGCAACTGGATTTTGGAATGGTCTTTCTTTAAGGATCAGAATGGCAGATACCCTTGAAATATTTAACAGGGAATTGGGTAACTACTCTGGTAATAGGGCATTTACTTTTCTAGTTACTTTTGGCAAACTCATGTAAGGTCTCTGAGGAAGCTCTGAGTTTGAGAGAGTCATACACTGAACGCAGCACTGGTTTTTGTAAGTTTGCTGCCGTGGCTACCTCTACCCCAATGTTTCTCTTAATATTCCAACGAGTGCTGATGTACTGTATAAAGAAGTCCACAGTACAGAACCCAACATAGGGATGGATCTCAAAGGAGACTCTTTGCAGCAGATACCAAAAACAAGAGTGAATTTCGAAATAAGATACTATCAGTTTACAAACTGAGGATGAGATTGTTGTGGTCAGTCACCCTGGCATGAATTTAAGGATCTACCTTAACTCAAAAAAATCCCATTTTTTTGGATGCAATAAAATAGGGCTGTAAGCAATCTGTCTCTAGTAATAAGCCAGTTTGATAGAAGTTCATACTAAACTAACTGCCCTTACAAGCAGTTTAAGCCTAGCCAATTATCCCTTGTGATACTCAAACTCTGCACCTTGTGCTTGTAAGGCAAGCACCTTAACCATTAGGCCACCCTTGAACTCTATGGCAAGGATAGCACAGTATGAAACTTGGCTCTAAATGACTGTCACTGTTGAAGTGACACCCCAACCCCATCTGCAGGAATGGGAAAAGAGGTTGTTGATGGATGGATGTATCCAGATAATTATGTGATGGACTTGTAATTTTACTGTTATTTCTCAGGGAATGAGCCTTTCTGGATGCGTAGTTGGAGGGGATAGTGCTGTTGTTTGCTGTATTTTGACTTGTCTTGATCTTGATTTTCACAGGACTGTGACTGCAAAGTGTGTCTATTACTGAGTTGTTATTTAGTAGAATGTTAGCAGTGGTCATTGTGTCTAATAAGGTTTAATTAAAAATACTAACTTTAAATGTTAGGGGGCTAAGCTCAAACTTAAGAGTAATATGTTACATAGATTTCTTATTAAATACAAGTTTGATGTTGATTTTTGCAAGAGATTAAGGTGACTAGAAGGCATAGACAATGTCTTCAAAGTTTCCTAGATAGCCCAGTGGCTACACACCTTAGAACACTGTCAAAGAAAGGCATAGCTATTTTTGTTAGATGCGCGATACAATGGGAAGTAACACATTTGAAGAAAGATACTGGTAGATGAGGCTGCATAAAAGTGAAAACTACTAAAGGCCCATTTTATCTAGGTACAATTTACAGCCAAAATCAAGATGTCCCTGGTATCTGTGCTGTTTTTTTTTCCAGAATTGAAAGAGTTTAACATAGATGCATGTACCTTACTCCAAGGTGGAGACTGCAAAGTTCTCTTGAATCTTATAGTGGATATGTGCAATTAATCAGCAGAAAAGCACTCGAAGGCACAAAGGATTATAGCTAATTACCTGGAAGCACACAAATTAATTGATCCTTGGGGCATTTTAAATTCTGATTGTACTGGATATACCTTTTACTTGCCAGCATCAGATGCAGGAAGCAGAGTGGATTACTTTCTGGTCTCTGGAATTATGGGAGTTTTCACTGGGAGGGGACCGTAGACCATGGAGATTGGATGCACTAATTCTGTAAGATCCCCACTTAAAACACTTTATTTTTACAGAAGTGACAATGTGTATTGAGGCAGAACCCCTCAGTCTATGCCTGTATTTGTCTGGTATGACTATTAAAATATATACTTTTAGGTATAGTTGTGCTGCTACCAAAGCACACTTATTAAGTGAGTTAGAGCTTATAATTCAGGAGCTCGAGAAGCAGGTTACAATCCCTGCTGTAGTTCTCAGGGAATGTTTATACCCTAAGTTACATCAGTATACTATAGCTGGTCATTAAATGCTTCTCTCAGTCACTATCATTATAACAGCAATCACATTTTGTTTTTCATGTTTATCCTTTATCAGTGTAAATGTTCTGGTCCAGCCATGAATCCATTTTCTTATGAGTTCACAGACCATAAGCAGGAGCCTTGAAACTGTGAAAATTCAAGTGTGACTTCAGGGGAATATATATACTAACTACAATTATTGTAGCTGAAACTGTTTCTTCCTCTTCTTCTCTAGGACAGTGGATTTATTGTTAGCATGTATACATAACTGGGATGCAGAGGTTCAGCCCTACACATTAGGGGGTAGAAGACTTTCCCTCAAAACAAAAATGCTTTCTAGGTGCAAGTTTTGCACTTCACTGGTATGCTTTGAGGACTGCATTTATTTTTTGAAGTTTCAGGGCTTGTATTCAAGATTTTCAAAATTCCAGTAGGGTGCCATTTTCAATATTATTATTATGCAGGGCAGGATCATGAACCACCCAAGTCTATGCCAGCATGTAATACATGTAAGGCAAGAATCAGTCCTGGAGGGAATAATAGTGCTGTTCTGGACCCCCCTCCCACACACACTTACACACACACACACACACACACACACACACACACACACACACACACACACACACACACACACACTGAATTTTAGAATCATCATTTCACTTGCCTACATGTCTTTGGGTGCAGAAGGAAACTAGCATAACTGGTGAAAATCCACATGGGCAAAGGGAGAATATGCATACGAACACAAAAGACACCCCATCCAGGAGCTGAACCAGAAAGTTAAGTGCTGTGAGGCACTTTAACTAAAGTTACAGTCAGATGGCACCTTGATCAGAAACTGAACCACAAAATTAAGAGCAATGAAGTTTTTTAGTAAAGTTAGAGCTATTTAAATGTACATAAAGTATTACATTACTGAATTTAATCAGTTGGTGTCCTGTGAAAAATCACACCTTGTTTAATCGACGAGTAATTATTCAAACCCAAGTCATGTAGAACCTTGAGAGGCTGATACTCAAGACAGTGACACTCCTGAGAAGGCAGAACTGAAAAGCAAACCCCATGCACCTCCTGATGTGGGGACAAGCCTCAACTGTACAAACTCAGAGAAGAGGGAGAAAGTGAGGAAAATGTAACACTCAGCTTCCTGCAGTTTTCCAAATCTAACAACCATGACAAAGTGCTGGTGATCTTTCAGTGATCATTTTTTTGGGCATTAATCAATTGGCCAGTGACAAACAAAAGGGTTCCCAAGAAGATATATATTTGAATGGGTTCACACAACAGTGATGTGATATTTAGTACTTACGGTTCACAGCCTTCTAATATAACTGTATGCAACTTCACTGGTTAGGTACTGTACCTGTCACATTACAAAAGATTTTGATCTGTATATGTAAAGTACAATGGCTTGTATAGTACCTCAGTAACAATGCAGAGCAATGACTGTAATTCCTTACAGTATTTGAAAACCATAAATGCAGCTTTATTTCTTCAACATTTTCTGTAAAAACATAGCCCTTTGCTTTCTCGTTGGTTAAGTCTGTACTACTTCATAATGTATATTTTTTGTGAGCTGTACACTTCCACTGACATCACAGAGTAAAAAAAATAACTTTTTTATACATTATAACCAGATGAAGGTCAAAACTTTTTTTCAATTTACTGAATTTGAGAAACAAGCCCAGACATGCAAGTTAGATTTACAGAAAATTAACTCTATTGTTTGTTTATACCATGCATATTTCTTGCTTGTCTTTCATGCACACAATCACTTATTGCAAACATGTGAATGAAATCTGTTATTCTGTTGTAACATATACAGATCTGGAGACTCTGACATTGACATGTTGTATTTCAAAAGAACCTCCATTCTTATACAAAGAATACAGTTCCTCAAAAGAATGAAAAGAGGCGTTAATGCTGTCTAGCCATATTAAATTTTAAATATATGGTCCCAAACAATGCAACTAGTACATCATTTAGGCATTTGTTGTATTTCTAACCTTTGAATGATGCAGCAAATCATGCATCTAAACTAGTAATTCATAAAAAAATAGTAACATTCAGCCATGGTTTGGAAGTTTACCATAGTGGATTCAGACTATAAGCTTCATTGTGTGTGAGTACCTATCTTTTTTGTCTATTTTGTGACTTTGAGCAATTCACCTGGCCAGACAGTGGTTAGGGTCACCTCTGAAGAACTCCTAGTTAGTTTAATTATTTAACAAATGAACAATAAAAATATAAACTTATTGTAGGAGAATTATAGCATTTTGATGGAAGAAAGTTGACTGAATATATTCTTTTACCAATATATCCCAAGATAATTCATATAACAAGGGTAATCAAACTTTTTTGACCAGATGCAAAGAACTGTGATTTCACTCTTATAATAAGTTCAAGTGCCAGGCAGAAACAAAACACAAGAGTGTGGCAGTGATATTTGTGATTAATTGGATATGCATATACATTTTAATTACATGCCCCTGGATTTACTAATCTTCTGTGCAGGACTAATCTAGTCCTGCATGGAAGTGGCAGTTTAAGAGGAGGACAGCAGCGCGCCATGTATATTAATAAAGACACGCTGCCTAACCTCCTAATCCTACATGGAGCGTGGACAAGTGCAGGGGGTGTGTCTGAGAGCAGAGCTCTCAGAATGAACACGCCCCTGCAAAGTAGAACAGCAGAAACTGTAAATAAATGAGCGAGACTGCTCATAGGTGTCCGCATATCCCCACCAACAGTCCCCATGTGTACAACAGCAACAGTACATAAAAATAAAATGAAGAAACCCTTTTATTTTTTTTTTAAAACCCAGAGTACAGCTAACTGTAGGTGCGCGGGTTTGCCCATCGCTTAGCTACGGTTAAAGCAGCTGAAAAGGCTGAAGATGTTAACAAGGAATATATATGCAAATGAAGCAGCACAGCAATAGTGTAGTGTAGTGGTTAGAGCATATGCCTAACGAATAGGCATTCATGGTTCAAGTCCCACTGCAGCGCATATTTTCAGTGTGAAATCTGTATATGAACATATTTTCGCTGTATAACCTACATAATAACATTTAAATGTGAACTGGAGTACTGCATTAAATGCACATGTGAAGTGTCAGTGTCATAATGAATAAGGCACTAGTAAGCAGGTTTAAGCACAAATAAGCAGTAATAAGCATATATAAGCACTAGTAAGCGTGTTTAAGTGCGTTTGCACGGGGGTAAGCATTGCCTACACAGATTAAGCAAAGTAGAAGCTAACTGAGTGTAAGAAACTGTAATCGGAGGTTAGCAGTGCATACCATCGCACAAACCTGCGCAAACCCTCTTACAACTGCTTTCAAGTGCCTTAATCACTCTGTACCCAATGGTGCGTGTACTGCCCAGTAACAAAATAAGCACCCTCTGCAAGACTCGAACCCGGGACACTCTACACTACAGTCACAGCAGCTAACCACTAAGCCATCATAGCTATGCATAAGAGTGAGATGTCAACAAACAAATCATCACCATAGGAAAATGAAACTGAACATGTGAAATGTAACTATGTACAGTGTGATGTTGTATAACCTGCCACAGAACAAAAATATGTGAATTGTAGTGCTGCAGTAAGGCCAGATGTGAAAGTGTTGAAGTTTCCAGGACCCCATACAGTATAAGTACACATGAATCAAGGATACAAGACACATATATAACATGTAATGAAGAAGACATCAATGCCAAAAGGCAAATCTAATGAAAATTGAATATTAAACACCACTAAGCATTGCACAGCACTGCTTCCCAGACTACTGACAGGATACTACCAGTGGGAGAAACAGTGTCAACCTGCTAAGTCTAATCTTAAACTAATGCATGTTCGTCCCTAGTGGGAGTCCGAGTAACATACCATGCCTCACAGGTAAGCAAAGAAGGATACGTATGTTTGCGGACTGCATGTGTGGGAAGCCTGAGGAACCATGGGATGAGACAACTTACATGATGGGTCCTGAGAAGTGGAGAGTGGGCAATGTGTAGTGGTGTGGTGAGATTCGGATGGAACCTGTAGGAAGGATGGTTGATGTGGAGGAGGAAGGGGTGGAGGGAATGATGAGAAAGACATTATGGGCTGAGGCGTGCTGGGGTTGGATGGACCCATTCTAATGGGACCACCCCATGGATGTAAATGAGAAAGAAGGGGGGACAGGAAGGGAACTGAGTCATACCATTTCCCATGGCAAAGCACGTTATGAGTAATATGCATGTTGCATAACCCATGGAATAACATATATATATATATATATATATATATATATATGAACTGGAGTACTGCAGCCATGAAAGAACATATATATATATATATATATATATATATATATATATATATATATATATATATATATATATATATATACATACATATATATGAACTGGAGTACTGCAGGAAATGCACATGTGAGGTGTCAGTATCATTCTTTATAAAGCAGTAGTTAGGTTAAACAGCAATAAGCAGTAGCAAGCATATGTTAGCACTATTAAGCGAGTTTAAGGTCGTATGTGTGGGTTTGCATGGAGGTAAGCACTGCTAATTTCTGGTTACAGTGTCCTACACTCAGTAAGCTTCTAAATTGCTTAACCTGTGTAGGCAGTGCTTACCCCCGTGCAAACCCGCTTACAACTGCTCAAAATTACCTTAATCACACTGTATCCAATGTCCCTTGTTCTGCCTAGCAACAAAATAAGCAGCCTCTACTAGGATGAAACCCAGGACCTGCACACCATAGCCAAAGTGAATTTCCACTAAGCCATCTCAGACATTCATATCCTTGATGTATTCACAAACATATCATCCAGCCAAGTCATTCCAACATGTAGATGTATGTATGTGTGTGTGTGAGTAATTATATTAATGTCTAAACGGTTGCAATATATTGATATATATATATATATATATATATATATATATATATATATATATAGAGCCACAGTGGTACAGCGGTAGCATTGTTGCCTTACAGCAAGCGGTTCTCCTGTTCGATTCTCGGCTGGAGTGCCTTCTGTGTGCAGTCTCCATGGCCTCCTCGCGGTTGAGTGGCATTCGAAAGACATGTGTGAATGGGCGTGCCTTCGTTGAAAGTTGGGCGTTGGGCTGGCAACTCAGCACCATAAAAATCTACTGCCAATTATTAGCGGACTGGAGTTCCGCTGTGGCGACCCCTAACTGGGAAAAGCCAAACATCTATGAACATATAAACATGCAAATACCTACATCTATGGATATATATGTCCACATCTACATGTCTAAATATATACAGCAGGTTTATCAAGAGGAACCTTGACGATTGGATGGGAGAAAGGAAATTCACCCCAGGGATCACGTCAGTCACCCTGCTAGACAGGGGTCCAGGAAAGTAAATAATGTGGGAAGAAATAGCCAGGGAATTGTTATGGCTAGGCTTGTATAGGCCCTAGGGCTGATAGCCTAGTACGAACCTATGAACCTATGAACCTATATATACATATATATATATGTCAAGCAGATATATATGCATATATACCTATATACGGGCATACATCTGTAGATAATGGGGAAGTAACAAAACATATATGTCCTCATGCAACGTTAATGCGGTTGAGAGGCCCCACACAATATATGTCTGGTATGAATAGGTATACCACCCCTCCAACAGATCCCATAACCAGGGCCAGACATGACATGGCCATCCCTAGGATACATATACACAGACACATATATGCAGATACAGGTGTATATATACATATATATAGATATATATGTAACTACACATACACACACAGAGATTTGTACAGTAATATATATATGTAGTACGTGCACACAGTATTCCTGCAGTCACCACCTTACCAATCAGAAACTGTATGAGCCACCCATGTGAATGACATTCATAGCCTGCAACATATACCCACGGAGATATCAAAGAGTATAACACCACACACAGGTGTGCATAAATGACTGTGAAAGCTTTATTTGTGTACTATGATATGTCATTAGACACTGACATCCATATGAACAGTGTAATGCAACTGTGAAACAGTTATACTAAGACAGTAGTCTGGAAAGGCTGATATATGTTGCTGTCCAGGCTGAACCCTTCAAGTAGTACATTAGCAATGACAGACTGGGCCACAGCATACCAGACAATCAACAGTATGTAATGCAGATGTATAGGTCAGCAGCCACTATCTACACTCTGTACACAATCCCTAGGGGGTACAGACCCCAGTTGACACCATGGGATGTATTTGTTACATAACAAGGCATACCTGACACCATCACAATCACACTGACAAACAGAACATCCCGTATGGCAGGAGGCAGTAGGCCAGCATTTACCCAAGGTGGATTGTATGGTAAAGTACATCCAGATACCTTAAGGCAGCTTATCCCAGATACCCACACATACTGTAACAGCCTAAGTTAGTCATGGTGCACCCCCCCTACATTCACTAATACTGGGCCATATACCACTGTTAAATACACTGGTCTTTGGAGTGCATTACGGCACACATGTATTGTGTAGGTGAAACCCACACATATGTGGCCCCAACCCCCCAGTATGTGTGGGGGACACAACAGCAATGGAGTGATGGCAGGAATGACAGCATGACATACACACAGCCCACTACATAACCCCTGACAGCATGTCATATGTGCAAAGCCTGGTATGTAGGTGGAGGACAAAGGCTGGAACACAGGCACATATGTGTAAAACTGTTGTCATACAGTAAGCAAGATATGTATATGTGTACATATCTATATGGATATATGTGTACTTATTTATACATATGTGTTCACCATATGCCCTGCACATGGAGTGGAGCCCTACCTCAGCTCCAATAGTCCCAACCTCTCAGTGCAAGGGGATGTCACGTATGTAGTGCAGGTATATTTTTAGTCTATTGCTACTGTAATAGGGATTGTCTTCACAGAAATGTTGTGTGTGGGAGGCCACATCTGCTGTTAACGTGTGCGCCATTGGCTATTTACAGACATCCTAAGGTCAGCATAGTACAGTACCACTTCTAACACAGTAACGCCCCTGTGGACTACAGCTGCAATACGGCCAATATATGTGGACAGCCTGACACACTCGGGTCAGTCCAGGTTTGTACACGGAACCCCTTCATGCATGACATGTGGACCAGGCCTGTCAATGTGGATGTTATCAGCCATGTAGATGGGTATAACATGTACATAATGGTATACATTTGCCCCCATAGGTTATGCATTCATACACCCCTGTCTGTCCTGACACATAATTCCTGGTACAGAGGTGCCATGGCCACATACTATCCACTGGTTACTGACATACATCTGAACAGCATCCCACTGCTTTGTCTGACATACATGACTGTTATGGTGGCCAGGTAGCAGTACATCTGGCAAGTATCTGGACATGACATCTCACTGGATAAGTACAGTAAGCTGCTAGGCATGTAACAAATCACAGTGCAGGCTACAGGCAGACTGACTCAACACTGGGCTACATCTCCTATGTGGGAATACACATGTACTTGCATAGAGAGCAGGCTCTACAGGCATGTCACATCACAGAGTAACAGACACCTGTGTGAAAGTGCATAACCACAACCAATGTGAACACAGCCACATATGGTAAGCTAGCGTACTATGACAGTATATGGACTATCTGATGTACACCATCCTCATATGAGCCACACACAAAACAACCCTACATATACTGGGCCACTACACAGTGTGGTCCAATGCCTGTCTGTGGTTTGGGACATGTGTGTGTTCACCCCGACAAACATGTAAGCTGATAGGGTGACATACAGTGGAGCAGCATGTAACATCAGATAGAACAGGACCAAGAACAATGAATTCTACCACAGTCTCTACACAGGCCAAGGTACATATGCACTATACACACACTCTGTCGACAATTACCAGACTTACACATACTTCAGTATTGTACACACAACCACAGAATACCCAGGCTTTGTCCTCAAATGCATCCCCTACTATACATAACATGTGTAGCAGTCTGATAACTCACTGGCTTGTTATCAGATATGCTGTCAATGAATATGGTGTACAGAACATATGCATCCCCTACTACATGGCATATGTACAAAGGTTGACAGAGTTGTGGCTGGAGGCACAAACACAGGCCCAATAGTGACATGTCACTGTGATGACCTCATACATCTCCTGTCATAACAGGGTGTGATGCAACATATGTCCTATGAGGGATATGACACCAATAACTCTCCTGGCTGTCACCATCTACTGACTGCAATCCTCACACTACCTTCTGCAGTTGAGAGATAGGTGCTCTGTGGGTAACACAAGGCACCACACACTGTCCAGTCTGCAGATGACCCTACAGATGGGGATTCCTCATAAACATAGCACTGACATGACAAGTATTAATACATGTAGGACAGCCATATCCACACACACCCTGTTAAACCAATAGTACCCCAACTGCAGTATAGCAGCACTTACAGTATGTAGTCAGGACAAGCACATCCCCCTCCTGTGTGTTGGCCTGTTTCCGCAGTGTATGTTGTCAGAGGTAAGTCCCCAATCCATCTGTGATGCTGTTTGCCAAACAACAGATCTAGTTCCTGCTCACAGTGAAGAAAAGGCCCAAAACCAACATGATGTTCCTAGATATTAGAGTGTGTTTCCATGCAATTAGCTATGGGAATGTTACCACAGCTGTTCCACATGCAATCAGCTAGAGGAGGGCTGTAATCCGTGCAGAGGCCATCAGCTGATCATGAGCATCACTGACAATACACATGCTGCTGCCTAAGCAAAGCAGGTATAAGTCTCCACATCCACCAGAGAGGGAGTGAGAGAGGCAGACAGAGGCAAAGATAAGTCAGGGTGGGTTGGGAGAATAAAAGATAAGCATGGTTGTGTCACAAACCTACCAGTCCAGGGTATCGAACCCGTGACTGAGTATGTACTGATATCACATCTGTTATCCCTGCATGGTGGATATTGTGATTTATGCTAGGGGCACCATATAAGAGAATTTGAAAACACACTCCACATTGGGTCCAGTTGTTACACACTCACGACCACCTCCACGCAGAACACAAACATCAACACATTAAGACACACACACACCTGTCACATCTGGGATTAGAACCCCTACCTAACTAGTTATTACACTGCAGCACTACACCATTATAGAATGTAACATGCAGATTACTGGAGTACTTTTCCCCAAAGGTTTATTTCACAGTGGATGACATCAGCAGGACTGCCAAAGTAGAGCGAATGAATTGTAGTGAGTGTGACTAGCCAAACATGCATTGCTCTCTAGACAGGCATAGGAACTGACACAAAAGAATCCACAACTCCCATGCATGAGAATAGAACCTCTACCAGAATTCTATATCACACTAAAGCATTATGCTGCTGTAGCATACACCACAGAGGTTGCTGGAGTACTTGTTCCCCAAAGGTGTACTTCACAGTAAATGAAATCAGCAGGATTGCCAAAGTAGGGCATTTGAATTGTATTGAGTGTGACTAACCTAAAGCACCCTAATTAGTCTGTATGCATTAACCGCTGTTCTGGCCAGAACAAAATTACCTGTCTTTGCAGGTCATGAACCCAGGACCCTGTACACTATAGTCACAGTAACTAACCACTAAGCCATCACAACAGTATATGAAACTGTGGTTCCACCAAAGTAATCCCACCACATGCTAATCAAACTGAACATGTGAAAGGAATTTATATACAGTTGTCTGTAAAAGACCTCTTCAAGGCCAACATCATGCTACTCTAGGCAGAAGTGACAATGTTTGTGACACCCATGGAGACGGGAGCTGACAGTTCAACTGATGAATCCTGCACTAAGGCACTGTATGAGCACAGCCACTTGTGCATGACTCCTGACATCCCACATAGAACCATGACGCTCACCTCCCAAATAATCAAGCCTATCTGGTGGTCTCCTGCCATTAACAGAGTATACAACAGATGGTAGACACTGTTGAAGAAAACAGGATAATCCAAGGATGCAAATAACTCCCTTACCAGCCCCAGTAAGACATTGAGATCCCTCATGGAATCCTCCAAAGCTGGTTATGTAACTAAACTCACCACAGATTCCACACACAACCACACAACATTCTATAGTTATGTCCAAATTCTAACTGGCAATGCTCAGAAATGCTCTGAGCTGCAATAGAATGGCATTACATAGACTGCTCCCATGGAATGTGCCAATATCCTGGCAGATTGATTTAGTGCCACATTCACCCCCTCTCACTCCCAAAAGGGCCCACGTCAATATGAAAAGGGTTCCATTACCCAGTAATCACGGCCACACAGGCAGAAAACCCACTACCCACAGCTAAGAATACAGCATCCATGGGACCAGATGACATCCTGGGCTATGTACTACATGAACTACAAAATGGAATGGCAACTCACCTAACTGTCATGTGCAATCATAGCCTCGCATCAGGCCTGGTGCCCACTGAGTGGTGGACAGGTGCAGTTATTCGACTCCACAAGGGGGTATCCATCTGTGATCCCAGGAACTACTGTCACATCAGTCTGACAAGCCTGATCTGTATGGCCATGGAATGCATTATCATGGATGTTTTGAACGCAGACATTGGCAACCCTCAAACACTGGACCCCACACAGATTGGGCTCATGGGGGGCCAGTCTTGTCTCCTGAAACTGAGGGTAAGGCAGTCCACGAAGCCTATGTGGACCTTGCCAAGCCCTTCAACACCATCCACCAGTCTGGAATCATAGATTAACATACTAATCTGGCCACACATCCCTATACCACTCGATGGTTTGCCACATGGCTTACTGACAGAACCCAAACTGTAGGTGTAACTGACACCAAATCCATACCCAGATAAGTGACAAGTGGAGTACCCCAGGGTTCAGTCCTGGGACCACTGTTGTTTGGCATCTACATCTCTGAAGTACAGGCCAACAGTACGGTACTCTGGCTAGCAAAGGTAACAGATGACTGCAAAATGGGGGTCATTATAAGCCTGAATGTACTACATGATATGTTACTGATACCAGCCTGACATCATACAGGTGGGATGGAGTACTGTTAACATCTTGTGCCCTTGCCGTGTAATGTCCTGGTTATGGGATCTGCAACAGTTGGTAGTGTATTGCAGGGCAGACGTATTTGGTTGTGGGGGGATACCTATTCATGCATGACGTATGTTGTTTGTGCCTGTCAACCCCATTAATGGTGCATGTGGACATATATGTTTCTACTATGTACCCACTTTATCTACAGATGTATGTCCATATATACCTATAAGGTGATCTCTGCCTAACATATAAAGCTATGTCAAACCCAGAGCTGTTGGACATGCGACACCTAAATAAATCCCAATCCCTCCGAGCTACACACTCTGGGGACCTAAACCTTGTCACCACAATAAACAGGACATGCTGGAGGGATAGATTCCTGTCCCCAAGACTTCCCATACTCTGGAACAGGCTACCCATCTATGTCAAGCAAAGTTCTTCATTAGCACAATCAAATCTTGATGAGTGGATGGGAAATAGGAAATACACCCTGGGGATCACTTCTGTGTCTCTGCTCGACAGTGGCACAGGGTAATAACTTTCTTGGGTGGCGTAAGCCAGGGAACCTTGTTTGCTAGGCTTATGTAGGCCCTTGGGCCGATAGCCTAGAACCTACCTATGAACCTATGAATCTATTTGCATTTTACTTAGTCTGGGAACCTTAGTCTTGTAGTATCAATCACAAAAGTGAGAAAATATTGAATTATTGCAGGCTTTGAGCCCCATTTATTTAATTTCTACTACATTTTTTTCTGTTTACATTTTAGTTAGTCTGGGAACCTTAGTCTTGTGGTATCACTCACAATTGTGAGAGAATTGTGAATTGGTGTGTGATATGAGCCTGATATATATATATATATATATATATATATATATATATATATATATATATATATATATATATATACATATTCACTTATACTACAGTTTTACTATTAACTGACTGGATTCCTCTCTAACTCATCTCATATAACTATGCTGAGCTGTTCGGTAGTGGTTTGCAGTACCCTGTATAGAAGTAGTAACTTGCATTGTAATTTTCCATGTAAAACCTCCTTTGCTATTTTCTCAAGTATCTAACTGAGTGTTGGGCAGCAAGTTTGCCTGCTGAGAAGCATTATCCCAAGAGTGCTGTATTAGATCGGTCCTAGACATCTCTTCACAGTTCACCAATTCCAAACTCTGTAGCCAGCATTCTGAAACATAGTAACACTTGTCTTGTGTTTACTGTCAACTACCTTATTCTTAAGTAGACTAACACAGTATTTGACAGATGTAATTATACTATGTCTTTGGATGCAAAGCTCTTGCATACAGACACTGATATCTCCAAGCAGTAACACACACACTATACTTACTATGGATCAGACACATAAACTCACATATGCTGAGGCTCTTAAATGTAATCTACCCAAACCACAAAGGCCTTCCATACGCTGCCCTCAGCAACCTCCCAAACACTCTACAAACACAGCTCTTCCAAGGACACATGCAACCACATCTCACAATGTCTCAAGCCCTTAAGGCATATTGCCATGCAATCCAATATTTTGATCATCGCAAACTCTGTTGTGAGACACACTGATGCCCCCCTCACCAGGCTGAGCTAGGAGACAGTCACTGTTAATTTCCTATCAGGGGCAAGGATCTGCTAGATCACATATGCGCTCTGGATACTAAACCACAAGTACCAGTCATAGTCCATGTGGGTGTTAATGACTTTAGGTATTCATCCCTGGACTATATGAAGAGACATATGATAGAGCTTTCAGATTATGTGTCATACACAAGTATGAGCCTAGCATTGAGCAACATTCTACCTTCTACAAAGGTTATACCACAATATAAACAGAATATGATTGATTTTAACAATTGGCTTAGTAACTGGTGTCATTCTAAGGGGGTCCATTATTTATCAACTTGGGATTACATGATCAACAGACCATGCTACTTTGCTAAGGATGGTCTGCACCTGTCCCCACTATGCTTTTAGATATTGGCCAAAACATTATCCACTCCCTATAGTGCTTTTTTTAGACAATGCCAATCATACCTCTCAACCTCTTAGACCAAGAAATCTGCACAAAGCCATAAATAGTGTGGGGACAAAGGTTCAAAAATAGGGATAAATTATAAACATTGCTCTTACCAACTTAGAAAGTTGATAGCATGGCAGGTTTTGTGTTAGCATGAATTTTCTGAAGAGTATGAAGTCTGAAACTCAAACGTCTGTCATTATTTTCTGACTTTAATCTTTAACAACTTGCCTGCGATTTGTCAGAAACAGCACAATTTTATGAAAAACAGACCAAAAATATGAGGCAAAAATCTGGATATTCTGTGAAAATCTGTACAAGTGAGAGGTATGATGCCAATCTGATAAACATTCCAATAAAGTAAAGTCTAAGCAAGACAAACTAAAGATGTTACTGCTCAATGCTAGGAGTCTCAGCAAGATGCTCCACTGCCTGGAAGTGCTCCTTACACTGGGGAGTGATGACATATGTGCAGTTATTGAGACGTGGTTTAAAGCCATGGAAAGCATCTTGGCAGTACAAGGCTATAATGCCTTCCACACATTTAGACCAGCTACTGCAGAAGATGGGAGAAGAGGTGGAGGTGTATCAATATATATAAAAAGTAAACACACCACAATATTGGTCAAACAATATGTTAAGCTTGAGCTAGTCCATGTCCAATTAACCTTAACTAAAGTCCAGTACCATATCCCTGCTACCTATAGGTTCCCAGCTATGACCCAGGATAACCATATCATATACTTGAATGCACTGGATTCAGTCACAGTTCAGACCAAAACCATATTCATGGGTGATTTCAACTACTCTACCATAAAATGGTATACCTACATAAACACTAACATGCAGGCTAAAATATTCCTTGATTTTGTCAATGCAAACTCTCTGGAACAGGTAGTCTGCACACCTACTATAGGTGCAAATATCCTGGATCTGGTACTCACAAATATGACAGAATGTTGCACCCCCCCCCCCTTGAGTAATGTCCTCACTGGCCACATCAGATCCGATCACAAAGTGGTCACCCTTGAAATAAATATAAAGGCTGAACTCCCATCAAACCTCAAAACCTGTAAGAACTTTTCCACTGCTAAATACCTCCTATTAAGCAATGGCATACCTAAATTCCAAGCCCCTCCAAACTCAAAGAACACAGTGGCCTATGTTGAAGTGTTTAAGGAAACCCTGTACAAGTATGTATATAAGTGCAAAGAAGCAGCAGTACCAAACTGAAACAAACTTAGGACAAACTCCAAAAATAAGCCCTCTTGGTGAACCCCCAATATTAATAGTTTGTACAACAAAAGAAAGAAAATCCTGGCTCAAAATAGGAAGGGCTATGCCCAAACAACAAAAAACTCCCTCATCAGTTTCAACAAGCAACTCCGGGGATTAATCAAGTCCACCAAAGCCAACTTCGAGGCAAAAATAGCCTCCCAGGCTAAGGATAACCATACGAAATGTTTCAGTTATGAATGCCACCCTAAAGTAAAAACCCAACAGTGTGCTGAACTAATAGTAAATTGAACTACTTCCTATACTTAACCAGGGGATATAACAACTTTGCTGGCGAATAAATTTAGCTCTAATTTCACTCCACTGTCACCCCCAGTCCCCCCATAAAATACTCTCTACCATTTCTTCCCCAACTATCACTAAAGAACAAGTTCTCACTGCGCTCTCCAGAGCTAAAAACACTGCATCAGTGGGTCCTGATAATATCCTAAGATGCTTCCTAAATAACTTGAAACATAACCTGTCAGGCCCACTAGAATCTATATTCAGCCACAGCCTCCAGACAAGCTTCATCCCTAGGGAATGCAACAGTCATCCCTCTATACAAAGGTGGGAAATCAACAGACCCAGGGAGCTATAGACCCATATGTTTGACTAGTCTTATATGCAAGGCCATGGAAAGAATTATTGTGGACCTGATATAAAAGACATAGAAAATCTTCAGACACTGGATTCATCCCAGTTCAGTTTCATCAAGGACAAGTCATGCCTATTCAATTTGGTGGACTTCTTTGAGAAGGTCACTAGAGCCATGGATGAGGGCAAAATTGTACATACTGCACACCTTGACCTGGCAAAGGCATTTGACACAATACCTCACTCGGGCATTATAGACAAACTCGCAAATGTAGGCATAAATCCCTATGTTACCCGATCGATAGTCAAATGGCTCAGAGATAGGACATGTGAAGTTAGGATGGGGGAATCTACCTCCACCAAGAGGCCTGCTACTAGTGGTTTCCCACAGGACTCAGTACTGTGACCTCCACTGTTTGGAATATACTTCTCTGAAGTCAAGGCAAATGTAGATGGTCTTTGGCTGACCAGACTTGCTGACATCTGCAAGCTGGGTGCAAACTTTGAATCCCCCAAAGATGTAGATATGCTCCAGGAGGGTCTGACTTAGACAAATACCTGGTGCCATAACCATGGACTAAAGCTCAATGCAAAAAAAAAATCATGATATACCTTTTGGAAAATGACCACCCCTGCAAATTACAGCATTGATAACACTCCCATAAGAGTGGACCCAGTGGTAAGGGACATGGGAACTCAGGTTGACAGCAACCTGAATTTTGACCACCATGTGTCCATGGAAGTGAGAAAATCCCTCTATGTGGCACAACTTATATGTAAGGGCATGGCATGCAGATCTAATAAGATCATAGTCCCACTATAATCAGCCCTCATTAGACCGATAATTGTGTACAATGCATCCTTTGGCACATACCTGACCAGGCATTTGCAACAGCTGGAGTGACCATAGAGGTGCGTCACTAAAAAAAAACAGTGTATAAATAATATATCCTAAACAGGCTGCCTCAAAACCCTGTGACAGTACTAGGACTCCTACAGACTAGTGAGGGGCGATCTGTGCCTAACCTAGGTAATTGTTCTCCTATCCATCTCTGATGGATCTGAAACACATTCACAAAGAAAGCAGCACTAGAATTACCCAATCTAAGGATCTAAACCTCATCTGTGACATAGACAAAACATGTTGGAGGGAGAGGTATGTGTCTCAGAGATTACCCCTTCTCTGGAACAGACTCCCCATTCATGTGAAACAGAGCTCTTTCTTAAGCCTATTCAAATGCAGTTTGGACCAATGGGTAGGAAATTAATTCACCCCTGGCTTGTTGCCTGTGGCCCTTAGGGACAGGAGCAGTTTGTAGGTGCCCTAAGGCACAATCATCTGCCAAAGCCATTCTAGCCTGTGGGCATTGATAATTGGGAAATTGTGGCATGAACATCTAGGCTTAAAAAGGCTCTATTGCCATTAGTCCAGTAACCTCCTATGATTCTATGAAACCATATTCAGAAGTTCCAATCAGTCTCAAGGAGGGTAACACAAGGTAGTTCCAGGTAGAATCTGTGGCTGCTCATCCAATTATTTAGGTTTACTTTGTACATGCAAAGGTGCTATTCTGCTTGACATGTACTGGAAGTTTGTTCAAGAAGTGGCGGATACTTTGGGATATGAATATATCATGTCAACGTGTCTTATTTATTTGTTGATGAAGATTTAGGTATCTTAGCTGGTTGAGGAAATGATTGTTCAGTGAAGGGCTAGGAGGTCAAGGGGGTCTGGGTCTTTCATGGCTTGAAAGTCTAGATATAGGTCACCATGTAGGAGTCTATGAGAGACCAAGTTCAGAGAGGGACTGTCAGTCTTTTCAGATGACTGAGGGTTTCGACTGAGGGTCTTGAAGACATTCACCTTTTTAATTAGGAGTCACTGAAGTCTGTCAGGTTGAGCGATGTGTTCAGACAAATAGATGCCAAAAGAGACATTATATTCAATAATGGATCTGTTGATCAGTGAGGTAAAGGAGAGATGACAATTATTTCAACCTAGAAGAGATGCTTTTTGTAAATCAGGTGAGTCTGACAAAAGGATTTCTAAACTACTGTAGAGATACAATGGGCAAATAATAAGGAATTATTAACAAGAGTGACTAAGACTCTAATCATATGGGTGCTGTCAGACAACCATTGTACTATCCTCAGCACAAAATAAGATTTTATTTTCAGATTTTCAAGTACAATAGTAATACCTGCATGGAAAATAGTGTCAAAGGCCTTAGCCACCTCCAGATATGTGTGATGTAGTGTATAACTGCAAGGCAGGACCTGCTTTTGAGAGATTTTTCAATGTCCAGATGAATGAAGTCTTTAATAACATGTTCCATAAATTTATATATAAGACTAGTGAGATTAAAGTTCTGTAATAACTAGGGTCCTTGGTTGGGACACTCTTGAGTAATGGTACAACAGTGGCTGTTTTCTAAGCTTCTGAAATATAACTTTTGGAGAGACTTTCATTAAAGAAGTTAAGCAGGGTTTCAGTTAGGTCATATTTGGTAATGCTAATCAGGCAATCTAGTATATTATCAGAGCCCATGGATGAGGTGTTCTTACCTTTAGAAAGGGCTCATGTAACAGTTATAAAGTGCGCCTGGGACTGTTGAATCTGTGGAATTATTATAAAGTATTGCTGGAGTAAAAAATTGCGCTATATGCAGAATATGTGGGCTCAACAGAGGATCAGAAAAATGTATAGTATTATTTAGATAAAGTACATGGTGGGCTACAATAATTGGGGTAGAATTTAAATATATCAAATGTAAGGTTTGACATTTGAATAGAATGAATTCTGTGTGCCCCTTTAGTTTGGATAATTATAGTATTGCTAAATGTGTTGAATTTGAAGATTTGGGAATTAAGGTAAATGGAAGAATGAGTACTGATGGGCAAATGAGTAGTATTGTAAAAAATACTACCTTCTGTCAAGGCCAGTTTTAAAAAATATCTCATCCAGAGACTTTACTGTGATAGGACCAATGTATAAGGCTCTTATAAGACCAGTTATGATTGATTTTTTTTTGTTTTTGAAATAAAAAATGGAAAGAGTATATTAACAGTTTACAAAAATAAGTGGGAAGAAGAATATAAGGTATGAAATGATATTAAGTTAATTGACTCTATTGTCAGCATGTTATAGAACTATAAGAGGAAATTTAATATGGTCATATAAATACTTTGCAAACCAAGAATTGGAATTTATTTTAGGCTTATCTTTTACTAAATATGAAGCAACTGCAAGAAATTATTTTCTTTTATCAAACATAGATTACATGAAAACAAAACTTGATAGGGACTTTTCAATGCTGAGTAGGAAGTAAGTAGAATTTTCTGCCTGGAAAGGTGAGAGTATTGAAAACCTTAGACACTTTTAAAAAGAATTTGGATCAGTAAACTGGATAAAGATTGTTTTGACACTTTCTTCCTGGAATGTGGTTTGTAGTAATCTGTTGTGAGGTCTCATAGCCTGTTACAAACATTAAAACATTGAAAGTAAGTTTGCCCATTTAGGTTACTACTTCCTTTGGGTCAGAGTGTATAGTATTAATTGCAGACTAGCTCCAAATATTGATAGGTACTAGTTCATTTAGTGAAAGAAACAAGTATAGTTATTTCTGAGTTTAGTAGCTATTTTAATGTCATATTCAGCTTTAAGCTTCTTAATATTACCATTAAGGTCTTTGTTAGTTAAGGTGGACAGAACAGAACCTCTTACAAACATTAAGTAATTTGTCTTCTCACATAGTTTATTTACACATGTATTCCACCTTAGTTTTATTTCTAATTTCCCAATATATTTATTGTGGATAGGGGCTGTTTTATCAATACAGTTATTTAAAGAGGACTAGAATTCAGAGATATAGACAACACTTTAGCAATCTGATGAATAAGGATTACAGTGGAATTAATCTACATCATCATGTAATAGAAGAAGGTTTGTATTTTAGAAGTTTCTAAAGACAGAGGTATTTGGAAGAGAATTACCACCAACTTTAAATAAAAGGTTGTTGATTTTTGGTCTGTAATAAGACAGACGATTGTACACATGGAGGTGTGCAATAAGGAACCACATTTTTCAGGCTAAAATCAAGGACAGTTGAGTCCCTAGTAGGATAGTTAACTATTTGTACAAGTAAGTCAGCACTTATAATGTAAAGAAAGCTTTGGGAATGCTATCCAGTGACAGTGTAGGTCATCCAGTTTATTGACAGATAGCCAAAGGCCCTGCCTCCTTCATATAAAGGTGATGTAATTAATGAGTTATTTTGGATAATGTGTTATGATAGCTGCTGTGGACAGTGGGTGATGCAGAGGGTGTTTCATAGTTTACTGTGACATAGTATTTAATCTTGTTTAGGATAATTTGGACATCCAAGTGTTCAAATTTGATGTCTCGAGGAATCAGTTCTGAAATTTACTAGACTGAGATATTAATCCTTGACAAATACTGATATACCTCTGTAATTGCCAGTAGTCTTAACAATATGATAGGTGCTAGACATAGGAACAGAGGTAGAGCTTCCCTTATTTTAAAACCATGCATCTGTAATTACATATATATGAATTTATTTAACTTTTATTAATTTAATTTTGTTTACCAGGTTAGAGCACTTATCAGATTTTTTACAATAAGTTTTAAAAAGAAGTAGAACCAGACATTACAATTTATAATACAGGTGTTATAGGTAAATGTGGTCCATATATACAAGTTTTAAGGGAAATTTTAACAGTGAAGAGAGTGGAAATTGTAATATACTAAGAGCTGCAATAGAAGAGCTAATAACAGAAGTGAATATTTGATATGTAGTAGGGAATGAATAGGGCAGATGGGGAAGCAGTGGGTATGAGTTTATATGCTAGAGAGGTTAGAAGATTAAGTAGCCATGGTTTCTTGAGAAGAATGTAATAGTGCAGCCATGAGAGTTTGGTGACACAGTCTGTGTTCATATTACAAGAGAACCTCAAGTTTGGGCATTGTTTGAAACTTCTAACATTTGAGTAGAGGTACCTTAATGTTCATTGCAAGAGAACCTCTAGTTTATTTAAGTTTTTTAAAAACCTGAAATTTGTGTACAGATACCTAAACATTGCCTGAAATAGACTAAGTTGAAATGTCTACATGATGGCCTTTAATGTTCTTGCTTCTTCAAATTTGACAGCTTACAGTTTAGCATTTGAGGGACTTGCCAGATTTTGTCTTCAATATTATAAAAACAAATCTTTATAATACTACATCACTTTATGTAATTAAAAATGGATGTTAGTACCTGAAGTCATGAAGCTGATGGGTCAATGCAGATCTTAAACAAACTTTGGATCTTGTGGATGTGTGTAATGGTGGTATGTTTAACTGCCAGCTGCACTGGAAGACACTTTATAATCATTTATTAACTGCTAAGTTGTTAGCTTGTTTTACTATTTCCTATTTGGATTTTGCTTTGGTTTTGTTCAGTGTTTCTGAATTTGCCTGCATTTATTTTTACAGCAGCATCAGGGTGTTACACGATATTTGTGTATTTTTACTGCATCATCATAGTGACACAGAGTGGCACTGATTAGATTGCTTTCTATCAATTTGCACCACCTTAGACAGCTATCACTTTTCTGTTAAACTTCTTTACATATTTTGACATTACTTCAATTCTGTTGAAACTCACTGCTTATCCTTGTTGCCTGCTGTTGTCAGATTTTCACATAATGATCTCTGAGCTCATATATGTAGTAGCTTTATCTATAATCCTGTCTGGTTGTTCGCTCATTATCTACAGCATTGGGTATTATGATGCCCCACCACTGGATGAGTAATCAAGCAGCCTCAATCTTCACCATTGGCACCAGTAGGGGATGTACACTTAGAGGATAGCAAGGTACACACACATTATTTCCAGATGCAGCTCTCTGCATCAAGTGCTATTTCTCTTAAGAGCACACAGAGACCACAGTCTGTCGAGGGCTGGTTTCTCCATCTTTCTCCAGATCTGCAGTAAGACTCCCCACTGGCACAGCTATAGAGTTGAGATCTCAGCTGAGTGGCCAAGCCATGACCTCCAGCACCCTCTCTGTCCAACCAGTCCTTTCTGTCCCTGCCCAAGTAGCTGACATACACATTGTTTGAGGTTTGATTTATACACAACACACGCACACACCTGGGAAAGGCTGGCACAGGTTTACTAGCTATGCCCCCTTTTGCTTAGACTATAAGGTAGTTATCACTACCACCAGCCAACTCCTTATCAGCTACTTTAAGGCCCATAACAGAGGGTGCCCAATCTTACTGTGTAATGTTACTATCAATACAAATGGTAGTTTGACCAAGAGCAAGGCTATTAGGAGTGGCCTACACAGTGTCACCAAATAAATATGCAAGTACTCTCAGAACTTAAATATTTCTGCACAGATCAGCCACAATGAAAGGTTTAAATATATTTAATAATAAATAATAAAAGACTAAGACAATACCGAATATATATTCACAGTGACATCGGAGTTAAAAATCACAGGAAATATTTAAAGCAGTTGTAACACACATAAAACATTGCAAACTCAAATAAATAAAGAAAAACATTTAAACTATGCTTCACTATATTCTTGACTGAATCTAAGAGAATTTCTGTACCCTAGTTAACTTACTTAATTAAGAGCAAGGCAGATGTTGTGAATGGGTCTTTTTGTTGTTGTCAGGTCCAAGACAGAATACAGAATGCTTTGTCTCACTGAGACTTCTGAAATTAATATCTCAAATATTACTGCTAGGATAGCTTGCAGAATGACATAATTTCTTATCATCTGACTCTGTTCCAAATGAAGCCCCCACTGCTGGGAGCTGGCAGTATTTAGCATCTACTTGTGAAAATACATAGACCTCAGATCTTTGGCAGATGCTGGAAGTCATGAAACAATTGCATTCCTTCACATTTCCAAACTAGTAGTTATTTCACTTTAAAGACAATACAGAGAGCTCCCTAGTATAGACATTCTGTCTCTAGCTGCCATAAAGTAATTTAATTTCAGATATTTTCTGAAATTTACTAGACTGAGGTTAACCTCCTGTATCTCAGTCTCCACTGTTAGAACATATACATTTAAATAGTTACAATAGTGCATGTACATTTCTATTCTCTTCCAGCAGGGCAAACTGTGGATCCATTTTAAACACAAGAATTTTGCAAATACCATTTTCAACACACGTCTGTACAAACAAGTTTGATATACACATGACATACAGTTCTAATACAGTTGTGAAACAAGCATCTTATATACATTATGTTCATATTCACAAATGGCACCCCCCCCCTTGAAGACTCAAGCCAGTTTTTCAAGTGACCCTGAGAAACACTGCTTGAGAGGGATGAGTCTATTTGGGAGTATATTACCCAATACCTTGTCTTGAGATCCCAGCTGCCTTGACATTGCTGACCCCAGTACAATGCTCACTGTCCCATCATACGCCTGCAATCCTAGGCTCCACCATAGTAATTTGGGATTTTGCTGCCTGGATCCCTGTAGCCATAGATCCCCCTCAGACTCCTCATGCCTTCAACTTCAAATACTTAGCACCAAGGCCTCCCTATCATAGTAAGGTTTCATGGTGTTAACATGGTACAGTTTGTGCCCCTGCCTCTTGCCTAGCAGTTCTGCCATGTAGTTAAAATCACTGACCTTCCTTACCACTTTGAGAGGTCCCTCACAAGCTACACAAGAATTTTGCAAATACCCTTTTCAACACACGTGCATGTACAAACAAGTTTGATATACACATAACATACAGTTTTAATGCAGTTGTAACACAAGCATCTTGTATAGATCATGTTGATATTCACAAATAACATATAATTATTTACAAAATTCCATCTAACTGTGCTGGCAGTATCTCCCTTTGTCACAGGCATATATGTCTTTGGAACTTACAGTTTGGATAATTATTCTCATTTTGCTGCTGTGCCTGGTTTGTATCTGGGGAACCTTTTGCTACTGCTCACTGCTGTTGAAGAACCCTTGCAATAGTTACTTCATTAATTCTTTGATATAATCATTAGTGTGATATTAACTAATACCTGTCATTTGATTCATTATCCATGGTAGTGGGTATTTCTGTTTGAATTTTATTCTTAAGTGATTTTGCTGGAGTGTCTAGACTGTGCCTGGAGAATCTTTTAATTTTATTTTGTACTTAGCAGTTGGAATATCCCTACTTGTTACTGTTTCAATATCCATGGTAACAGATATTTATATATGTATGCATTTATTGCTTGATTGATTGAAATTTGATAACCAGGTAGGTGGGCTGCTGAATTGACCATTTTCGGAACAGGCTCCAAGGGAGCAGAAAACAAAGTTGGTTACAGTATATACTTCAGATAAGAAAATGTAGATTTAACATCACATTGTCAACAGCAGAAGTAGCATTATTTGACTGGCAGTTAATTTATGTTTGACAGTTAGATTTACAATTGAGTGAAATAGTATTAACTACAGCAATATTAAATAGGACTTCAGCTTAAAGCAGGTATATCAAATATGCACTAGAGAATTTCACCCAATGCATAACCAAAAGTAGTGTTTACAGTATACATCCAGGTGATATTATTGATGAGTAGTGGTAGGGTGGTAGGGTCCTTAATCCTTAATCTGCAGACTTGAAGCAGACACATTCTAATTCATTAACACGCTGTCTTAGTTTGGAATAGAATTCCTGTATAGTGTCCAGAGGCCTTAATTCTGGGGGTTGGTGTTTCCAGATAGCTGTTGTGATGATTTCTCTGAAGGCTCTTTCTGCTGTAGAAGTACCAAATCTGGTACTGGAGTGGAACAGTCCCTCTTCTTGGTAATTTATGAGTGCATAAATTGGGTCTATAACTAGCAGCTTTGATTTGAGTGGGTCACAAAGACCTATAAAAAGGATTTTGGATATGAGGGTACTAAGAATCGATATTGCTCTGCTTTGCATAGGAAGCCATTGAAGACTCTTGAGTGAGTCATAGTGAAGCATGTGATGGGGAGGCTAAGAGAGCAAAGCAGTATATTTTATTTTCTACTAACTATGGCTTTTAGGTTTTGGTACTAGGGTGTAGGTTAGGAGAGGTAGAGTATACTCCAATTTAGTAATGAGAGCATGCTTACTAGGGATTGTTGTACTTTATGGGATAACTGATGCGTTATTTTGTGGCAAAGTTTCATTACCTCTGCTGTAAATGATTTGTGATTTTAAGTGAAGCTTGACTTTGTTGCTCTTTTTCCTGAATGCTGGTATTGAGTACTACAACAAGGAACACGCCATCTCAAAGCTGTACTGTTTTTTCATATTTGAGCTCCCCACCTAGATTTGCTGCTTTCTGAAACAATCCTCACTGTCTAGATTACTTTCTCCTGAGTACACTGAGGTCTTATCATCAGCAGCGGACTGTGTCTCCTGAAATCGGTGAAAACTTTCTGTCAGTTTTATATTTGCACTGATAGCTGTAGTTTTCTAGCCAGTGACACTAGGATTCCTCTACATGGCACTGGGTTGTATTATCATTTTATTTGCACTGTTGATGACCCACAGTGAGATCCAAACACCTTGCTGCGCAAAGCAGGAGTATCAACTTTTATGAGTACCTTCTGGTCACATACCTGGTTATATTAAAGTTTTGTTCTGGCCTGAAATTCATTCTTCTAGGTGAGTTACTGTATGCTCTTCAGTGGTATTGGTATGAAACATCAACATTTTTAGATGGCCAATTTAGCTTGATGACATCATTGATTTGCTTTAGTGGTAAACATGTTCGCTATTTGAATGTTACTCAGTTTGTTTTAATTGGGAACTGGGGTTCTTTGGACTTAGTTTTGTTTATAGCTTTCCATCTTAGATATACTTACAGTTCAGGATCAGTTACAGTCTCTGTATAGTTAGGTCATTGTGTATCAGTTTGTAGATCTTTGGTGATCATTTCATTTAGGTATTACACCAGACCTATTATCTATCATTCCTCAGTTTCCGTGTCTGTTATTAATATGTGGCTTTGTTTTTCTTAAAATAAGAAACAGCTGTTGGCTATTGCTCCTTTGCATCAAGATGACATCATTTATGGACTTCTAGGGCAATCAGAAGGTATGGCCTATTAAAAAACATAGAGCTGGCCATCATTTCACCCTTGGGAGTGCAGTCCTCAGGGTACTCTTTATGGTTACTGTTGGTGCATATCACTGTCCACCAATGGTTAAAATCTCATAGACTAAGAACTACCTCAGTTTTGCATGAGATATCTGTGGTTCCCTAATGTCATCAGGGTCAGTTTGGTTAAGACCTGCTTCCTGTAGTTTTGACTAAAGTCCTGTATTCTAATGCCTGGTATGCATCAAGTCAGGTATCACACCTGGCCATCTGCACCAGGCTGACCTGACACGCATTGTGGAAACCCGGCTAAGTAACTTTAGTTTAATTTTAGTGACAATTATGTCCCCATTATTTCTCATTATACATTATCCTAGACTGAAGTAGAGCAGGAATAGGGTTGTGATATTTAATTGTACAGTCTTTGAGCTGAAGACGCCTAAAACTGGAGTTGCCAACTCTTCTGAGATTGCCATTGGGCAGGGCAAATCTGTGGATGCCTACTTATCTAACATCCATGTGATACTCTGAGAATGTGTTTTTAGGAGTTAAGTGACTTCCATGTATCCTCAGTGTTCATGTTCCCCAGATGTCTGGTTCTGAATGACTTCAACATTATGATCAATGAGAAGTCAATGGGTTTTGTAAATAATTCATTGAATGGGTTCAGGTTTTGCACAGGTAGTTTTTTCTGCTTCTCATTGTGATGGGCCCAGTCTTTTTGGTGAGGGTGAACACTAGTGTCTTGGTGGTGTAACTGGTCATCTATTCTGACCACTCTTTTCTTTGGTTCAAGATTGATATACTGAAGGTAGAATGCCCCTCCCAAATCTGGGTCTTGTACTGTGCAAGAATTTTAATCTGCTTACCCCAGATCCAAGTGCTTTTCCAGAACCTTTGGTAGGGTAGTGCTAGGGATACTCAGGAGTTGGATGAAACCTATTATAGGGCCCTTCCAGCCATGCTGGATTCCTTGGTCCAAGAACAGCATGCTTGGTGTATCCCAGGCCATATGATCCCTGGATTGATCCTGAGTTTTGTGACATGAGAAGAGCTTTGTGAAAGCTGGTGTACAGATGATACTGCTTGGGCAGACCTGAGTACAAACTTGACTTTGATAATTATTACTTTCCTTACTGAGCAGAAATTTCCCAGAAAGAAGAAAGAGTTAGCTTACTTGTTTCAGGAGATCTCTGTGGTAACTTTCCTTGCTGCGCTTTTCTGGGAGGTTGGGTGGCTGTGCAATCCAGACTGCCTAACCACTCAGAAATATCTTACTTCAGAAGAATGCACTTTGGGCTTGTGTTTCTTTGCCACCAAGCTTACCTCGATCAGATCAAGTGTTGTCACTGTTGCAATAGTAGGGTTTGATGACTTCTATCCTCATGTTCATTTGACTTTAAACTAACCCAGTTATGATGAATTCCTCTCACTGGTTTCCACGATGGGCATTACTACTTGTGGTCTGGATTCCTACCCCACCCAGCTAGTTTTGTCTTGTCTAAATGAGCTGGGCTTATCCAGACCACATCATTGCTGCCTCAATACAGGAAGGGGTATTTTTATCTATACTTAATGAGGAATATGTTTCCGGATTCTGAAAAAGGAAGACTTAGACACTGATGAGCTGGACAATTGTAAATATGTCGTGAAGCTTCCCTTTCTGGGCTAGGTTCCTGAGAAGATGGTTTATATTCAGCTGGATTCCTATCTGTGAGAGAATTGATTGTAGATCCATTTCAGTTCTACATTTGTTCCACACATAGTACTGAAGCAGCCCTCAGTAGAGCATTTAATGATCTCCTCATGATGAACAGCATTACTATTTTATCTTGATCCTCCTGCAGATCTTCTCAGCATTAGATGCAGTGGACCATGAAATCTTCCTGGACCATCTACATACTTATTGTGGAATCTCAGTCATGTCTCAGAATGCTTTACTTCCTGGTGTTCTTATAAGGTAGTGTCTGAGATCAGTTCTTCTCACTACTATCCCTTACCTGTGTTGTTCCACAAAGTTTCATTGTATGTCATTCCTCTCAGAGACATTAGTACAAACATGATTTGTATTCCATAATAGTTATGCCCCCCCCACCCTTGTTACTCATTACGTTCTGAATTTCTCAGGTCTCCCCATCCATTGCTGGGTCTACCAGCTCTCCTATTTCCACTCCAGACATTTTCCATCTCAGGGCTGGAGCCAGCACGGATCTTAAGAGCATTGGGGGGGGGGGTCATGCCTGCAACTGCTTCTGCCTGGGAAATTCTTTATTTAATGACCTACCTTCATGTCTTCCCCATGCTCTTTGGGCTGTTCCTCTCCATGGACCATGTCTGCCTACAGGGAGAACCTAGATGGAAACTATCCCCTTCCTAGGATAGGCATGCCCACTCCTCCCTGCCAGTGCCTCAGACACCCAAGCCATTAATCAAACCCAGGTCACCTGTCCCATTGCCAGAGCTTTATCCCTGTATGCAATGACATTCTTATGTTGATGATATGCAGTCATACCACTCCTTCCCTCAGGAATCTACATCTGATATAAACAAGCTAGCTGACAAGTGAGAATATGCTCATGACTGGATGGTATTAAACATTTCAAGCTCAGTGTTTTGAAAACTGTTACCATTTATTTTATTTTATTTTACATTTATTTTATTTTATTTTACATTTGTTGACCGGGCTAGTCCAACTGGATATATGTCCATTTTCAGTAGAGGCCCAGGGAGAAAAGCTCCATAAGTTGTACAAGTTCACAAAAGGCATAAAAATATTACATGAGAAACAAAGCAATTTAAACAGATGATTTAAAAAGATAAAATAAGATACGAGAATTTAATTTTTTTTTTTTTTTTTTTTTTTTTTGAGTGAGCATTAGTCTGGATTAGTGCAGGAGCAAAGCCAGTATTTATTGAGATGAATTTTTAGTTGATTTTTAAAAAGTTGGAAAGAGGTTAAAGAAGTGATATCAGAGGGTAGATTATTCCATCTTTTTCCAACAGAGTTGGAGAATAAACAGTCACCTGCATGATTGTGAGATTTACTAATATTAATCAGGAGTTTGTTAGCAGAGCGAAGTTGTTTCAGGTTATTGTATGGAGAAATAAGGCTAGAGAGTATTGGTGTATTGGTTGGCTGATATAGAATCTTATAAGCTATTAAGATTTGTTGAAGAACAAGTTGGTTAGGAAGTTCAAGCCAGCCTAATTCTTTTAGGTTCTGGCAGTGATGAGTTCGAAAAGGAGATCCTACAGCAAATCGAGCTATGTTATGATAGGATGTTTCAAGTTTCTTCATGTTGTTTTTGGAAAGGTTAGTGTAAATGGGACAAGCATAGAGAAGAGTAGAAATTAGGTGAGACCTAGCAATGATAGATCTTGCTGTAGGTGTTAGGAAAGGTTTTATTCTGTAAAGGGATCCTATTTTTTTATTTACTAATTTTATGGTGTTGTTGATGTGAGAATCAAAGTTGAGGTTATTATCAATAGTTATTCCTAATAATTTTGTGGTTAAGTCAGGAGAAATGAGTGTTCTGTCAGAGGATGTAAGAGTAAAGTATGGTGGAGTCAATTTGCGAGTAGGTGAAAAAAGTAACAGTTTGGTTTTCTTGGGGTTAAGGAGTAGACAGCGGTCAGAGAACCATTATTCTACAGTGTTAAAAGCTTTTTGAGTAAGTGACTGGAGTTCTGTTAGAGAGTTAGCAGTACAGATTATAGTAGAATCGTCTGTGTATTGAATACAGGTAGCATGAGGAATAGCAGATTGAAGGTCATTGATAAAAATTGAAAATAGTAAAGGGCCTAGGGTAGAGCCTTGGGGTACGCCTATGGAGATAGGTAGAAGATTTGAAAGTGAGTTTTTCCAAAGTACTGCCTGCTGACGATTTTATAGGTATGATTCAAACCAGGATAAGGCTAGCTGGTCAAGAGCAAGATATTTGAGAATATGTAGTAAAAGTTTGTGATTCACCATATCAAACGCTTTGGATAGATCGATGAAGACTGAGGATGATAAGTAGTTGTTGTTACGGTTAGTGTTAATGGAGTCAGTGAAGGAGAGTAAAGCTGTAGTGGTACTGTGTGAGGGTCTGAAACCATGCTGACAGTTAGAGAGTAGGTTGTTGTTAAGAAGGTGATTTAGTATTTGTTTGTGAATACATTTTTCCATAATTTTTGCGAGTGGTGAGAGTAGAGCTATTGGTCGAAAATTGGAAAACTCATTAGAGCTGCCCCCTTTATGTAGTGGGAGGATATGAGATATCTTCCAGAGAGAGGGGAAGATTCCTTCCTTTATAGATCTGTTAATTAGGATGGAAATAGGGTAGCTTAAGGCTTTGGCACCTACCTGCAGGAATTCTGCAGGCAGTTTGTCTGCAGAGGGAGTGGTTGGTTTTAATTTTTGGAGTAGTGATGTGATGAAGGAGGTAGAGACAGGTTGTAAGTGGAGGGTAGGAGGTGGATTTGATATAGGTGGAAGTAGGTTTGACGTATCAGGAGATAAATGACTAGCAAGTGTTTTGATAGTATTTGTGAAGAACAAGTTGAAATCATTTGCTGTTTGTTTAGGGTTATCTGGGTTAGAGTCCTGGGGATTAGGTGAAATGGAGTGACCTGGAGATAGAAGATTGTTAATACTGGCCCAGAATTTTTTAGGTTCTTTATTAGTGGTATGCTGTAGCTGGAGGTAATAGTTCTTTCTGTCTGTTAGGATAGATCTTTTAGTGTTGTTTCTAAGCTCTCTAAAATTTTGGCGGTCAGTTAGATTTTTAGTGGTTCGCCATTTAGACCAAGATTTATTTCTAAGAATGATTTTATGCCTAGTATTATTAGTTAGCCAGGGTGCTATTTTTGTTTTAGTTCTGATGGTTCGTGTTGGGGCATGTTGGTCTAGAATTGATAAGAACGTAGAGTTATAGTATTCTACTGCTTCATTAAGTGGGAGATATTTTAGTGAGGACCAGTTTGTTTGTTTCAGATCAGCTTGAAAATGTTCAGTCATCAGAGTCATCTGCTCCAGTGTTGCCTCCCAAGGTCAGCTACTGTTGCAACAAATTACAATTTTCTCTTGGGTGCGCAAGAATGTGGGCATTGTCTTTGACAGCAGACTGAAACTAAAGAAACAAGCTTCAGATAATGCTAAATTTTCCTATTTCCATTTATGGAATATTGCCTTAATTAAGCGCTATAATCCCCCCAGCCAATGTTCCTGTAGTGATTTCACACCTTTGTCTCCTCCCAGTTGAACGACTGAAAAGTTGTACACCTGGGCCTCTCTGTATGTAGCATGTTTAAAATTCTGCAGTCTGATTACTAATCATGGTCTCCATATGACAATATATTACACTGGTTCTGCAGGAGTTACATCGGCTGTCTTTTTGGCAGAGAGTCATCTATAAAGTTCTGGTCATGGCATATTTAACCCTGAAAAACATGTGTCCCCTTACTAGACTGTGAGACCTTCTGGTATGCTACTGGCTGCCCCAACCCCTGCAATCAGCCTTGCAGGGGTTGCTAAATGCTTCAGAGATGTGGCCTGAGAACTCAGGCATTCAAGCCTTCACTTTTCAGGATCCACATCTTTGGAATATGTTACTTGCATGATTAAGAGGGTCCCAAAATGTATGTGGCTTCAAGAACTCTTTGAAAACTGAACTTTACAAAATTACATATATCTGAGATTTCAGGTTTATTTGCTGTACTAATTCATCCCGACGTATGCCATTGTATTGTGTCCTCTGCTATATTATATCATTTAACTGTAAGTACGTTATCATATTTTTGTTTTATTGATGTTTAACTATTTATGTAATATTGTATTTACTACCTTGTTTAATCTCTTGTTTTATATGTTAAACTTATGGTTGTGTAGTCTTTCTGATATTTATTATATCAATGTTTAGTTGTAAACAAGTTAACATATATGAAATATACTTTAATTGTCAGGGCAGATTCTTCTGGGTCCGCTTGTGTTTTGAACCTTCAGGTTACTGTGTCTTCATTTCTAAAATGAGATTGTTTCATTAAAGTTGCCGGATTTACTGACTATGTTAAAAACAAGCATATATGCTAAAAAGCAGGTGTGTTTTTGTGTTTTTTTTTTTTTTTCAGGCTTCCAGGTTTTCAACGAACTCAGCTTGATCTTGTAAGTTTCAAACCTATGAGAAACTGAGCTTGTGACAGGGGTCCCTGTCACAAGCTTGAATTATCACAAGTTTGAAATGTAAAAGATTGAGCCAGGAATATTGAAATCTTGAAAGCTCAGATGACAGACTTTCATTGTGCGGGATTGCGGTACACTGCAGTGTGATTTTAAAGTTTGTTTATGTAATTAGCAGGGGGTGTGGGGGTGCAGCCCACCAAATGGGGGTGCAGGGGCGCTTTTGCATTTTTTTCAAGCATCTGGGATTTTGACGTTCTTGGCTTGATCTTTTAAGTTTCAAGCTTGTGAGAATTTGAGATTGTGGCAGGGACCCATTATATTTTAGTCACACGAGTAAAATATTATTTACTTTGGCATCTGTATTTCATCAACAGCTGTTTTACTGTAAAGGAATGGTATGCAGGATGTATATATGCAAGTTATTTTTTTTTGTTTTCTTTTGGTGCTAATGCTTATAATCAGAATATGCGAATATGCACTACTAAAATATTTTTTGTAACATTCTTGTACTTAGGAAAAATAGGAATTGTGGGAACAATACATACAAGGGACAGATGAGGTTTAAAAGGTGGCAGGACTTAAATGTAGATAAGTTATTTTTAATGTTTGCAACTGGGAGTGTGTCAGTATGGTGTGTGACATAAAATACTCGCAACTAGAATTGTGTCGGTGTGGTTTGTTTTCATTTATATAAATGTATGATTGCCTATTTAGTAAGTGATGGTTTAATAAAGATGTTTCTTGTTTAAAAAAGGGAGGAATTGGATAATTTATGCAAATTTGCTTAGGTTATATGATATATTGCAATATATGTGAAGTAAAATGTTATGTTAATTATAGTGTGATTACTTTTATATGAATGTAAATCTGCCTGTCACAAGTGATAATTAGATAAAGGTGTTTGAAAAAAAAATTCTTGTTATTTTTTAACACACACATTCATGTAACAGAAATTAAACATTCTGAGTAAAAACATATGAAATGAAAGCATTTCACTGTACTGATATTCAGATTATAACTATTAGTGGGATAAAACATACTCAGAACTGTTGCAGCTACATTTGGAAATACAACTTTAAACATATGATGTTGAGTAGTGAAAGCATATTCAGTTTTGCTCCAGCTGGATAAAATCTGAAGGAAAAACAGAGATAACCTGAGGATATTGTAATGCATTGAACTGCTAGAGCAGAACAGACACATCTCTACTGGCAGAGCATGCACTCTAATTATGCTAATAAGAATGCAGGTACATACTACTGTACAGACATGCAAGATCTTGCATTTTATTTAATGCTTAAGGTACAGGACATACAGACATAGAAAAATGAAATAAAATGGGAGAAATAGTCCAAACAAGCATTTGTATCAAAAGAAAATTCTAACTTCTTTTTCAGAAAAATATGTCAGAGAATCTGCAACATTGGCACTGTTGATACTCACAGTTCATAACATTATGTTATAGATGTGCCTACCACAATAAATAAATGAAGAATAATATTTGGCTTTGTTCTTTTCATCTCCTCCTCCTCCTCTACCTCCTCCACTTCCTCCTCCTCCTTGTCCTCCTCCTCATTGTCTTCCTTGTCCTCTTCCTCCTTGTCCTCCTCCTCTTTGTCCTCCTTGTCCTCCTCCTCCTTGTCTTCCTTGTCCTCCTCCTCCTTGTCCTCCTCCTTGTCCTCCTTGTCCTCCTCCTCCTTGTCCCCCCTTGTCTTCCTTATCCTCCTCCTTGTCCTCCTCCTCTTCCTCCTGCTCATCCTCCTTCTCATCCTCCTATGTGCCTTAATAGCAACCGTATGTATAGAAAAAGCTAGAGCATTTTTACTGAGAAATGTTTCAAGGAATTGATTCTTTATTTCTGTGTCTGTTAGCTTGGTGAGTCTGTATCTGTGTCTTTGTGTCATAAGATATCATTTGGAGAAAAGACTATAAATATTTGCAACACCACCAGAATGGAAATGCTGAGGGAAGGGAGAATGCAGATTTACATTGACTATGCTATGTGCAAGGTTTGAATCTTTGAGAAGTAAAGTGTGTGTGTCGTCCCTTTCCAAGAATTGGAAATTATCACACTAAAAGATTTTTCAGTGTACTGGTGGGAATTCAGGACTTACCTAAACTAAGATATCATGATAACCAGCAAACCATATTTCTAAATGCTAGTGTTAATATGGACAATTTTTTAGATTTCCACCATATGGAGTGTTAGGGAGAAGGGCAGCAGATGGACCAGAGTTCAACTCAATGTTGCCTCTTAGCATGAGAGGAATGATAGAGGAAATTATTATGGATTTTATGGTTTCAGTAGTCAAAGAGAAAAAAGAAAAAAAAAAGTAAGAATGCAGTAAGTTGGAAATAGTATTTCCTATTGGACAGAGGAATCTATTTTACTTGAGATGTACACCCGGTAGGGATATTTACCAACAGTTAGGAATCTTTATTGTATTCCTTCATTGGGTGTTGCATAGAAAGGGCTATTTTACTGGGATAAGAGTATGGCAGGCTAAGTAGAAATAGAAAATGTATAAGAGAAGAGGTAATAGAGTGCATGCTCCAGTTATAATGTGGACAACATTTATAGATAAAGATTATGAGATCGGTAAAATAAGGGAATAAAGTGAATACAGGCTGGAGTAGCTGGGTGAGTCTTGAGGAAAAAACAGTGAGAAGTGAGTCGATGAGCTGGGAAAGTATAACTGAAAATGTCTGTGAGGTTAAGAATTCAAAGAAAGGCTAAAAAGACTATATATATATATATATATATATATATATATATATATATATATATATATATATATATATGGATCTACTATTGCTAGTTGATCCACAGAAATGTCAATGTGTTTTATATCGACATACTTACATGGATAAAGACACATCAAAAGGCAATACTGCATGCACTGAAGCTAATCCTTGGGCATGCAAAGGAAGGAAAAGTGTTTTTTTCTTGCAGAGTGGCAAGCCCTCCGCCACCACCCCCACCCCATGCTAATTATATATACTAACTCTGAGATCACACAATTCTCAGGGAAAGGACATATTCCCCTACCATGGGGACTGTCAGTCTCACACAGCTTTCAATCATTTACATATTTTGACCAATGTGGATTACACAGAGACTCCTATATATATATATATATATATATATATATATATATATATATATATATATATATTAGCATTATTATATTATTATAACAATATTATATTTTTTCTTGCACTGTGGTATACACAAAAATCTCTGAACTCGCTACCTTTTTTTTTTGCATATTAATTAATCATTTCATCGTTTCTTGGACCCTTTCTCCTCATTTAACCAGCAGGATTATATCAAATATTACAACAAATAAATAAACACAAAAATATGCTTTGATATAAAACGTAAAGTAGCGAAAAAAAACATATGAGTGGTTGTTAAGGAAACTGGCTAGAATCAGAAAGCTATATTGCAGTTCAAAACCTCATTTCAGCCAGGCTTGCTCAATGGGATACAGGTTTCTGGTTTAGAGACTGGTGTAGTGCCCCTGAAAGAAGTGATAAAAAGTGTACTCCATCTTTTGACAGAAGAAAGCAGAAGACAATGTAAGCTGTATACAATGATTAATCAATTTATAGGCAGGTTAATGAGAATTTCTAACATCTATCTCAGCAGTGCACTCCAAAGAAAAATATTTGCTTATTATAATTAGTAAGGAATAGTTACTATAGAGCCTATGATAATTAAGCCAGTCATTACATCCTCTTATGTTACTCAATCCAATTGTTCATCAGTAATGCATACATAACTTGATCTAATCTATAAATTATGTAGTTCCAATACTGAAATATAATAGAATATGTGAGGTGTTCTCTGTTAAGAAAATGTAAATAGAATGGGGAGGTTACAGATTGATTTGGAGAAATTTACTCTCTGTCCTGCCAGCAGATACAGAGGGTATTTTGGCGCTGTTTAACAAAAGCTGGATAGCTGATCCTATCTCATTAGTCAGAATGTAAGTTGATATTATATGGGATAAATCAGGATATAACTTTTTTGTCTATAAGTTTGTGAATAAAAGTTAGCAAGGCATATTCAATGTTTACTCGCAGAGGCAAGCATTCTAAACTATGTCAAGTAGTAGAATGGTAGGAGGACGTTGGTAGGTTACTGGCTGTTTTGTTACAAGAAGCTGTAACTTGCTTGCTGTATGTTTAGGCTGCCTATGCCAACTGTTTATATATAGTAATTTTAGTATTAGTAAGGACTCACCATTAGGTGAGCAGAAGGCAGCATTTAATTTTGTAAGGAGCTCTCGGTCATGAGTCTACATTATTGTTGAAGTTTAGATTATCATCAGTGATGATGCCCAGATATTTCCAGATGTTTACAATGTCAGTAGGCCACATGCCCCTATAATGCCATTTCTGAATCAAACATCATAAGCTCAGTTTACTGAATGGCAAACATAATTTTTTTGTTGACTTTTTTTTTGGTGGGGGGGTTAGTTTACTTTGCTTCAGCCCCATTATTGATGTTGATTCCATCCTGCAATTCCTCTGTGATAAGACATTGTGAACACTCTGAAGAATAATACAATTAGCTGTATATTGTAACAACAACGGGCCATCTGTATGTTAGTGTAGTTCATGTATACAGAAATAAATCAGCCAAAAAACACTCATAACATGCATTACACAGTTTATTTAGCTTAAATACGCTCACAGAGTCCATTTTGGCTTAAATGCTCTCAGAGGCATTCTTTTTACCGGTCTTCTTTATTTTAATCTGTTACAGTTAAATCATGTTTTTACACAAGAAAGCAGAAAATAATCCAAATGGAAAAGGATTATGCTCTATCAGCCACTTTAGTTCACTGACTAAAGACAAAATAATTATTTTATCTTTATTAAATGTGATTTCTGTGGTACCTTCCTGAAGAAAATGCGCTCTCAGCTCCAAACAATCACTTTTTAACCCTGAGATAATGCGAGACATCCACCAAATACACCTCAGTAAGTTTTCAAACCTTTCTGTCACCTTAATCAATCATTTTCAAGAAAAAATAACTTTAACAGCTCTTTAGTTCCAAAAAAGAGAGATTATAGATTCTGAGCAATAAAGAGTGCAGGAGCCAACATCACTGGGCTCCCCACTGCCCCATGATGTGATCACCTAATCACATATAAACTGAACATTTATTTATTCTGATACTCTACCTCCCCTCTATCCTTACCCTCTTCTTACCCTTTTCTACCTATTTCATGCCCTCCTGAATGCTTCTATAAATTCTGTCTCATGTCCATCCCAGTAATCTATTAAATGGATCTGAATCATCTCTGTGAAAAAAAGTGCTTTTTGGAGATCCAGGGAACAGCTAGTCTGTATTATCTATTGCCTGAACCCCTTTCTTCCTCCTCTGCCCTTTGTGCTCAAACTGATCCCTTTGAATCCAATTGAGATGGTCTTCTGTACCAATATTTATTTATTTAACATTTGTTTACTGGGAAAGTCCAACTGGAACAGAGCCCATTTTTAGTGGAGGCCTGGGAAGAAACTCTCCAGACACGTCTTTGGAATGTGGGAGGAAAACAGACCACCTAGGGGAAACCCACATGAATACAGGGAGGACATGCAGACTCTGCATAGAAAGTATCCTAGCCAAGAATTGAACCGGAGAATCTTTTGCTGTGAGGCAACAATGCTAACCACTGCACCACTGTGCTAGTATGACATTATTTCCTTTAGAGGGGAAAAATGAAACAGGAAATAATCCAAATGAATGTTAAATAAAACAGAGGAAGACAATAAATATATATAGAAGCATCCTAAATAAGTATTGTGTTCCTTTTAAATAGTTGAAAACATGGGCTTAGTCTCATTGAGATAAAGTACACAGGGACCGTAATTACCATCAACCCGAGCTCCATCAGTTTCTACAGTATGATACAGTGATGTCATAGAGGACAAGTATGTGTATATGTTAAGCAGTCTCTACTAGTACCAAGTATGCAATGCTGCTTCTTTACTCGGACCTCCCTAGATCTTGTTGAACTTAAACTGGAAGACATGCTATCTGTCTGAGTTCATCTCCCAAGTTGCAGTTTTCCATTGGAAATCACTGTTGGTATAGGTGTCTTAAGTGCATGCTTTCAGTGATTCCTTTCTTTGGGAAAATTATCTCATCTTTGTGTTAGTGTGATTCTGGATACAAGTTCAGAGGGGTGGGGGGCATGTTCCAATATTGAAATGTAGGGGGACTTCCTCCTGCAAAACCATTTTGTCTGGTTTTTCTCCTGTCCGAATCTATGAATGCTTGTTTTTCTTCAGTTTTAACCTCATTCAGATGAAACTATAAATCATAAAGGAAACCTTTGTGTGTGTGTGTGTGTGTGTGTGTGTGTGTGTGTGTGTGTGTGTGTGTGTGTGTGTGTGTGTGTGTGTGTGTTTCTTTAATTGGATTATCCAGAATTTATTTATTTAGCTAAAGTACAGTCTTTCAGAGAACCTGTCTGACAAAAAAAAATTCTGAGGTAGGAGCCCCCTCAAAAAAAAAAAAAAAAACACTCAGTGAGTAATTGGAAAATTTGATTGAGGAAGACCAAAATAGATAAGGGTAGGGGAAACCATTACTCAGGCAAGTTGTAGATAAATATGTCTAGGAAGATGTGCAAGTTATTGATGGAAAAGCTGCAAACCATACCTCTCAAATGTCCAGATTTTTGCCTCATATTTTTGGACTGTTCCTCAAAAAAATTGTGGTTGCCTGGCAAATTACTGAGGACTGACATCACTAAATAATGGCATACATTTGAGTTTCAGACATCATATCCTTAAAAAAATGTATGCCAACACAAATCCTGTTATTCTAGCAACTTTGTGAGTTTATAAGAGAAATATTTAAAATCTGTCCCTACTTTTGAGCTTTTCTCTCCACATTATTTTAGACTTTGTTCATATTTCTTGAGCTAAGAGGTTGAGAGCTATGCTGCAGACAAAATGCAAAATAGTTATTTCAATTATCATATTCCCCTTGTCTTTTCTAGTCTCATGTGAGAAGAGCTCTAGTTCCTATAACTTCTGATTATGTCCTCCTTTGTGAAATTTCATAAAACATTAGTAGTACAGACGGTAGTGTTACAAAAAACTCACATGCATATACTGTACATTATTGTTAAAGTTTTGATTATCATCAGTGGTGGTACCCTCCTGGAAAAATGCGTTCAGCTCCAAACAATCACTTTTTGGCCCTGAAATACCTATTAATCTTTTCTATAGATCTCTAGATTCCTTCAAGGAGTCTGATGTTTTTTGTTAAAGCTTCTAGAACTGCACACAGTACTAAAAGCGTGGTCTGACCAATGCCATGCAGATTGGAAGCACCGCCTCTTGCTTCTGGAATCTGTTCCCCTGAGAATACACCTCAGCATTCTGTTTACAGCCACCACTGTGCTTTCCCTCTGCTCTTTATGGTCCAGTCCAGATAGGACCAGTACTCCCAGATCTTTTTCCTGCGCTATAGCCACTGGTTTCACTCCCCAGTTGAATACCCCCCACCAGGGATAAAAATTCCAAATCAATGTACAAACATATAGAATGAATATCAACAGAATTGCAGATGAAAGAATTTTGGGCAATCAGAATACAT